>NC_056728.1:1323259956-1323364956 GCF_019279795.1 Protopterus annectens
ATCGCCTCTGAGCAGGCGCTATGCCATTGAGTAGAGCTGGAGTTTCTTTAACCGGGCAGCATATGGCATCTGTTTGAGCCCTTTGATCCTCTTGGTGAGGTACTTTTGGGGTCTTTCCATTTGCTGCAGGTGTCTGGTAAGGTACATCCCAAAAGGGGCATTGTACTCAATTATGGGCCTGATGTGGGATGAGTAAAGAGGCACAATGACCTCCCCTGATCTAGATGTGAATCCCTTCATGATTAGGTGGGCTATATAAAATGTTTTTCTAACCACTTTGGCCACGTGGTTGTCAAATGAGAGATTGCTATCAACTTGGGTCCCCAGATCCCTAATTACTTCTTCTGTACTTAATGGATTACCACCTATGTGGTAATTTGTGGGCACTTTGTTTTTGCCAAAGGGGATGACTATACACTTTTTGGCATTTAGCTTGAGGCCATGGCTCTGGCACCAGTTGTCTGTTTCTATGAGGCCCTTTTGGAGGATGCTTGTGTCGGCTGGAGAGTCGATTATGGCGCCCAGTTTGCAGTCATTCAGAACTTGGTCAGCCACAGTCCTTCCGTGTTGGCCTGTACCTCCGAGAAATATATACCGAACAAGAGAGGTCCCAGGACTGAGCCTTGTGGGATGCCACTTGTAACTGGTTTGGAGTCTGACATGGCTCCAGCAATTCTAACCATGTGGTTTCTGTCCTTGAGCCAGTTTGCAACCCATGTAGTGACATAGGGGTTTATATTTAAGCTGGTGAGCTTATCTATAATGCCCGAGTGGGGTATTGTATAGAAGGCTTTTGCGAGGTCCAGGTAGGCTGTGTGGACCACCTTCCCCTCATCAATGGCCTTGGTGACTGTTTCAAAGAAATCGACCAGGTTTAAGAGGCAGGATCTGCCCTTAACAAAGCCGAACTGGGTAAGGTCCAGTGTCTGTAAGTCCCCAGTATCTTTATTTATGAGGTCCATGATGATCCTTTCCATAGCTTTGCAGACCAAGCAAGTCAGGCTTATGGGGCGATAGTTTCCAGGATCCGTTGAGGCACCACCTTTGTGGAGAGGGACCACTGTTGCTGTACGCCACTCTTTGGGTACATATCCTGTAGTAAGGCTGAGATTGAACAGTAGTTTTATGTTTGGGTTTAGCTCTTCTTGGAGTTCATGTAGGACGCAGCCCGGGACACTGTCTGGTCCCATTGATGCTGTGTTTTTTGCTTTGGAGAGGGCAGCTCTTACCTAAGCATCTGAGATGTCAGGGGGGCAGCACTCTGCTGGGATAGATATTTGCCCTTTGGGGGGAGGGGGGGGGGTTTGCGCTGAACCTGTCAGCTAGGATGTTGGCAATGTCTGTGGGTTCGGTGTATTTTTTGTCATTTTGGACTAATTCTGAGCATATCTGGGAATTCTCACCCAGGTTCCTAACATAACTAAAGAAAGCCTTGTGATTATCCTAAGTGTCCTGTGCAATTTTTCTCTCGAAGCTGGCCTTAGACGATTTTATGAGTGCCCGTAGTTTTTTGCTAATACTGATCAGAGATGCCTTCCCTTTTTGGGATTTTGCTCTATCATGTAGTAGCTTCCTCCTTCTATTCTATAGTTTGTTTATGGCTGGGGTCCACCAGACAGGACGTCTGCCTTTGGAGGATTGGGTCTTGGTTTTATTTGGGATTGCATGATCCATGCATTCCTGAAGGTGTTCATAGAATGCGTTTATAAAGGATTCTGCGGTCTGGGCCGTATTTTCCACAGGCCCGGTGGCTTTGAAGGATTCCACTTCAGTTTTGAGGAGTGTGAAATTTGCTTTAGAGAAGTTTTTCACTGTGGTTTTCTGGACAGGGGGTGGGGTTGGGATGTGAATATCCAGTGAGATTAGTTTATGGTCTGATCTTAATGTCGAAAAATGTGAACATAAGATCAAGAATCTCCAAAGTCCCCGGCCACAGTACCCAAATCTCCAAAAAATGTGGTTAGAAGCAATAGGTTAAGAACAGCACGTTTATTGGTACGTAATCTGAATCACACCAAACAGCAGCAAACAATAAACCAAGCGCTTTTGCTCGGTTATTACCAAGCTTCTTCAAGGTTAAAAAATCTGTTGTGTAGTCAGCCATGTTAAATACTAAATGCAACATCACATGACATACCCCCCCCCATGTGAATCATCCCTAATCAGTTTTTAAAGATACAGTGTATATAAACTTTCCTAAATATTAAATGTATGTTCCAGTCCAAAAATCAAACTCAACTTTAAGTCCAATAATGTCAAAAATGGAAATATATAATATATTCCAACACATGTTAAAACACATAAAAAATTAATTAAATAGTGATAGTTAGTAAACATAACAATAATGAATGTTAAACTAAACCATAAAAGTAAATAAATGTAACTTCTTCATTACCATTGCAGCAAATGGTAACCAAACTAAGGCATCAAGCTGAACTGCAGGTACATCTAATACCAGTATGCTTAATGGGGAAATTTAAGCAGTCTACAAGAACCCCTATTATAATCGTGCCCTTCTTAATTTGAGCACACTGTTTATATTCAAGGCGTCATTCATGCCCGGTGGTCTAATTGCGTCCAGTCTAAGCTGCCAAAACAGTTCCCGATACTCCAACCTAGCTTCCCAGTTCCCTCCCCGTGGGTCGGGTGTCACTTGTTCTAGAATTGCAAACTTAATTTGCATGTTTTCACATAGTTGTGAATGCTTAAAAAAGGCATTGGTCACTTTACCCTTACTAATATCATATTGATGTTCATAGACTCTTTTTCTAAAAAGCCTTTCTGTCTTGCCTACATAAAAACTGTGACAATGTAGGCAGATTCCCAAGTATACCACTCCTTTGGTGGCACAATTAAAGTATTGTTTAAACTTGTATCTAAAATTTCTAGAAGGGATATAAATAACATCTTTATTCAACATGAAGGCGCATTGGTTACATGAACCACATCTATGGGTACCCTTCTTCATTCTGGTGGACTCATTCTTAACAGCCTTATTTTTCTCAAAAAAATTCTTTCAAATTCGTTCCTCTTTTTCTAACGAAACCTGGCACTGAAGGGATGAGATGTTTTATATCTTCATTCACTGAAATAATGGGCTAATACTTTAAAATGACCTGTTCTATTACCTGAGAGTCTGAAGAATATGTATATACAAAACTATTCTTAAATTTGGAGGTGTTGTTGTCTATTACCAACTCCGTACCGGCTGTCCCGGTACCTAATAGAGGGTAATACCTAGATTCCCTGTTATCAGTAACTTCCTGGGCCAATCCATCAATCAAGTTGACTGGGTATCCTTTTTCTATAAATAAGCCACGGAGTGTGTTGGCTTCCTCCAAAAAATATTCAAAAGTGCTACACATTCTCGAGGCTCTAATCATTTGGCCCTTAACTATCCCTTTTTTCTGGTAAAAAGGGTGCCCGCTACAAAAATGAAGGTACGCGTTAGAAAAGGTGGTCTTTCTAAAAAGTTTGGAGTGAAAACAGCTGTTTGCGTAGTCCTTAATTAACGTTACATCCAAATAATGTAAAACGTCTTGATCAATGTTGTAAGTGAATCTAAGAAAATCAGTACATCCATTAATGTGTTCCAAAAACCCATTCAGGTCATTAATAGAACCATTCCATAGTAGGCAAATATCGTCTAAATATCTGGTATAATGTGTGATGAACTTTTTCCATGGTGTATTGAACACAAATTGCTGCTCCCAATGGTAGAGTACACAATTGGCGTAAAGCGAAGCACAGCATGCTCCCATCGCCACGCCTTTCTTTTGGCAAAAAAACTCTCCATTAAAGTAAATAAAATTGTTCGTCAAAATTGTATCCATTAAGTCCACCACTAAATTGATGACGTTACTAGCCAACGTGCTGTCAAGCGTAAGGGTTTGCCTGAACCATTCAAGTCCTACTATGTGAGGGATACTTGGAAATAAGTCTATAATATCAATGGTTACCATGTATAGCTCTGGACTAAACATCTGTCGGTTAATAACTTTTAAGAAATGCCAGGAGTCTTTGCAAATATGTGCAATTGGTGTTAAGACTCTTTTGGCTATATGATCTATGAATTTTGCTAAGGGCTCCGTGATACTGCGTGCCCCAGAAACAATGGGCCTAAATCTTAGAGGGGCTAGGCCTTTGTGTGTTTTCGGAATACCAAATATTATTGGTACCCTTGGCTTCATCACATGAAAATAGTTATAAAGCTGCTCGTTAATAGTGCCTTGCAGGAGGTGGTCGTATAGATAATAACTAATTTTGGCATAAGCTAGATTAATTTCATTAAGGGACACCAGTTCGTATTGTTCAACATCTTGCAACATTCCCTGTAGGATGAAATCATAGTCTAACTGGTACATTAGCACCACACCCCCTCCTTTGTCAGGTTTCGTAACCCGGCATTTTTCCTGCTTTAAATTCTCAATCAACTGGAATTCTTTGTTACTGAGGTTCAATGGGCACTTGTTTTTCTTGTTTTTACCAGCTGTTCTAATTTCTCTCTCTACCATTTCCTCAAATATCTTAAGAGATGGATGTGTGGGGGGGTTAAATGTGCTAGTTCTAGTTAGATCTGAATGGGTACTGGGTTGACCCTTAAAAAATATTGAAAGGTTTAGCTGCCTAATGAACAATTTAAAATCTATCAATGTGTTAGTGGTGTCAAAGGGACTAGATGGGACAAAGGTAAAACCTTTTGAAAATAAAGTAAAATGTTCATCTGTGAGCAAGCAATCAGTGAAGTTGTAAATAGTAAAATTATCTTTTCTAAAAATAATTTTCTTAGTAGGGGCCTCATCCATTGTTAATGATAAAACATTAGCCAGCGGTTCTATTTCTGTGTACGGTTCCACCCTTGTTTCTGATGTCCCATCCCCCTCACTCCCCTGTCCTGGTAGGACTGTTTCCTGCCCCTCTCGGCAATTCTTTCACTCCTCCTGGGTGGTTCATTGTCAACCCTAACACCCTATTGTTACATTCCACCATATTGTCCCCTTCCACAAATACAGTGTCGTAGTTGTTTCTCCAACCACCATTTCTATAAATGGGGTAGGCTAAGCCTTCCTGGTATTCATGCATGTCCCTGTCAAGTTTCTTAATTTTCCTATTTAAAACTTTTAAACAGTGTTGGTCAACCTCATAAAAAACGTTGTCATAGCTTCTTTTAACACTTCCAAAATTCACATCATTAGTAACATTTTGGTTAAGAGCAGTCAGCTCCTTCAATAAGAGTTCAGCCTTGGACTGGTACTCCACAATCATTAGTTTCAACATTTCTATACCCGCGTTGTTAAAAATGTCACATAACTTGTCATACAATTCAGTCCCTGGATGCACACAGTTAGGAAATTTAAATAAACGAAGACCTTTGGGAACCCTGTTAACCTGTATGCATTCATTTAAGTAGTCTATCTCCAATTGGTTGTTTTTAAGCGCGTATAACTTGTCTCTGAACAGGTTAAAATTATTCTCAATGTTTCTGTTAAAATTGGGGTCTACAGTACCTTGCTGAAAATGAAACTGCTTTTCAGTCCATGCTCCAAAGTTAAAATCCTTATTTGTATGCCTTGTATTGTCGTCTCTTCTCGGTTTACCACTAGCAACATTTTTAGTGAAAAACGTACCACGTTGTGAATTGTCTCGCAAATGGTTACCGGAACTGACGTCATCCACCCTGCCGTTCATAGCAGTTGGTGAAGAGGAAGTGACCCTATTGCGCTTATCAGAAAACTGCAACTGGTTGCCAGGCAACCCAAAACTCTGTTCAGCATTTTTTTTCTTTCAGTTGTTTAGTAAGTTCAGTTAACAGGTTCAAAACCTGTGTAAATTCAGCGCGGGTCACCGGAGCATTGTCAGTATCTTCTCTCAGTATGGCTGGGGTCTCCATAAAGTTGGTAGAATTGGTTCCTTCAGCCATGGAAAAAAAATAGGCTCTGAATGTCAAAAAATGTGAACACAAGACCAAGAATCTCCAAAGTCCACGGCCACAGTACCCAAATCTCCAAAAAATGTGGTTAGAAGCAATAGGTTAAGAACAGCACATTTATTGGTACGTAATCTGAATCACACCAAACAGCAGCAAACAATAAACCAAGCGCTTTTGCTCGGTTATTACCGAGCTTCTTCAAGGAAGGGAAGCTAGGTTGGAGTATCGGGAACTGTTTTGGCAGCTTAGACTGGACGCAATTAGACCACCGGGCATGAATGACGCCTTGAATATAAACAGTGTGCTCAAATTAAGAAGGGCACGATTATAGTAGGGGTTCTTGTAGACTGCTTAAATTTCCCCATTAAGCATACTGGTATTGGATGTACCTGCAGCTCAGCTTGATGCCTTAGTTTGGTTACCATCTGCTGCAATGGTAATGAAGAAGTTACATTTATTTACTTTTATGGTTTAGTTTAACATTCATTATTGTTATGTTTACTAACTATCACTATTTAATTAATTTTTTATGTGTTTTAACATGTGTTGGAATATATTATATATTTCCATTTTTGACATTATTGGACTTAAAGTTGAGTTTGATTTTTGGACTGGAACATACATTTAATATTTAGGAAAGTTTATATACACTGTATCTTTAAAAACTGATTAAGGATGATTCACATGGGGGGGTATGTCATGTGATGTTGCATTTAGTATTTAACATGGCTGACTACACAATAGATTTTTTAACCTTGAAGAAGCTCGGTAATAACCGAGCGAAAGCGCTTGGTTTATTGTTTGCTGCTGTTTGGTGTGAGTCAGATTACGTACCAATAAACGTGTTGTTCTTAACCTATTGCTTCTAACCACATTTTTTGGAGATTTGGGTTCTGTGGCCGTGGACTTTGGAGATTTATGGTCTGATCTTACCAGTGAGGGATACACTTCTGGTCTGGAGCATAAAGTCCCCATGTTGGTGATGATCAGGTCCAGTATGTTTTCCCCTCTTGTGGGAGTGATAACAAGTTGTTCCATAGCATTTGAGTTTATAAATTCTAGGAACCTTTGGGCTAGGGTGTTGGAGCTAGAGTAATGCTCCCAGTCTATGTTTGGGTAGTTGAAGTCGCCCAATATAATGGTGTTTGGAGAGACCTTCATATTTTCCAGTGTTCTCAGGAAGGCCGAGTGGGGTTCCTGGGTTTGGGAGGGTGGTCTGTAGCAGGCTATAAACTGTAAGGCAGTTTTACCCACTGTTAGTTGCACATGGATAGTCTCTGATGCTTTGTGCTGTGCCACCAACCTGGAGGTGTGGGTATCTTTGACGAATATTGATACTCCCCCTTCTTTTGTGGTTCGGTCCAAGTTTTGGGGCCGAAAAGCATGGTGTGAGGTATAACCTGGTAGTGCTGGGGTGCTCTTGGGAGCCTTGAACCAGGTTTCTGTTACTGCACAGATATCGATGTTCTCCATGCTAAGGAGAGTTTTGAGTGTGTGCATCTTGAGGTTTAGACTTCTGGCATTGAGTAGCATTACTCTTAGTTTCTTATCCCTTGTGATACCTATGGAGGTGGGTTTGTCTTTTGAGCCTTGCCTAAAAAAGGCACTATGGGGGTAGCAAGAGCCTTTGCCAATATCCGAAAGCCCAGGGGTGACAGGTGCAAGCCGTCCCTAGTGAAGCATCGTGGCTTGTCGAGCATGTCATCCCAGGCTGATAGGCATTGGATCCCCTTTAAATGACACCAATACTTAAGCCAATTGTTGAAATTGATCATCTTGTCTTCATATTGTGGCATCATTCTTGGTGAGGGTAAGATGCTACTCAAGGTCAGGGTCATACCGGCCTGGGCTACGTGCTCAGAGAGATCCTCTATGTCTCTTTTCATGTAGTCCAGGGAGGTACTTCTCAGGTCATTCACACCAGCATGGACAATGACTGAGTCATATTTGTACTTGCCTTAGAGTGACCTGAGTGCTTGTGTTATGTGGCGGATCCTAGCGCCCGACAGGCAGCTCACCGTGACCTTCTCCTTGTTCAGCCTGGTGAGCGGGACATCAGTGTGCCTAACGATAGAGTCACCTATTACAAATGTATCAGGTGTGTTGTTTAGCCTTAAGGGCTGTGACTGTTCGGTACACTGGCTTTGTGAGCTATGTGTTGCACATGTTTTGTTTTGGGGTAGCGGTTGCTTGGGTGTCTGCTTTGGAGGTCTCTGCTGCTTTGACAGATTTTTATTTAGAGCCTCCGAGTATGTTTTTGTGTGTTTATGTGTTTGGTTTGCTGTCATGGTAGGTCTATGTGAGACTGGAATTGTAGTGAGTGTGGTTTCCTTCTCCTCCTGACTGGTTTCGCCAGTACTGAGTTGAGAGAGCTTAGCCTCCAGTATGGCTATATGGTTGCATCTCTCACATGTGTTGGAATTTGTTGGGAGGAGGAGAGGGTTGTCTGTGTACATGAGGCAGTTGTAACATTGCCTCAAGATTCCCAGATTCACCAGCTGGACCAGAGAGGAGATTGACAACTGACCTTTGGACATGCTAGAATAGTATTGGAAATTCCTTTATAATTGAAAAAAAGGGCCAATAGGGAACGAGGTACTCAAGGGGAGTTTGTGAGGGTGTAGTGCTTTTAATATTTTAGTGCTGACTTATATAATTGCTTTAGTGAGCAAGTGCCAGGTAACTTAAATGCAATGTGTTACAGGTAACTTAAATGCAAAAATGACAAACAGTAACTTTCTTTCAAGTGAAACAAGGAAATAAGTGCAGTAAGCAATGCAGATATCACTAGGGATCTACAGAAACGCTGAAAAGCCATGTTTTAGGTGGAATTAGCGTTTCAGGGAAATAACAAGGAAACAAACAACAAGCATACAAATAAAGCTAGATTCAGCAGGCCTGGATCTAGTCTATGCTACAGCAAACAAGGTGTACCAATTTCAGTGAGAAACAGTTCAAATATGCAGGCACTATAAGCCTTTAACCAGAAATTCCCAGCTCAGAAGGGCAGAGTCCAGCCTCTCCTCCCACAAGAGTGCAGACCACGAACCTTCTTAATGTAAAACAACTGGGAGAGACTTGCAAGGTCTACACTTGAAACATAGGCATCAATGTCCCTTGTGGGACACCAAAAATTAATGATCGGCGCCAGTCCCGGTAATGATTTATCAAACCAGGCTGTAGATGTACATGGACCAGTAGGTTGTGCAAGCCTAATAACACATGGGTCAACACAACGTACAACTTGTGTCCCGACATGGGGAGAGTGGACAGTGTGTAGTGGTGTGTTTATACCCCACCTGCACCCACAGTAAGGATGAGTGCTGTAGATGAGTGGCAGGTGGGGGAACTATGGGTATGCAATTATGGGCCTAGGCGTGCAGGTGTTGGCTGGCAGAGCCATATTAGGACCACCCCGTGGATGTAAGTAATATTCCAATGTGGGCATAGCTGATGCCCATACCTTCCAACCCCTACAAGCACATCCACTGGATAGTCCGTAAACCATTGGGGGAACACATAGGGACCATACCATTGAACTGTCCCCGATTACCATTGACGTCCATGATTACGACTCAGAATCTAACTCTGTCCCACCTAAACCATCTCAGAATTAGTGATATTAGGAGGAAAGGTGGTGGGTTACACATAATGAATAACGACATCAATTAAGAGTCATAAACAGCATGTACCTCAGACAATGTGTATGAATACATATGCTCTGGGTCTGTCCATGTGTCAGGTTAATAGCACCAAAATTTTAAATGTGGCCCTGATGTTGTTATGCAGTGTCCCTGATTCAGTCTTAGTTTCCCCCATCCGTATGAGAGGTCTGATAGGGACAGAAAGCACATATTCTGCTGACTACCTTAGAAAGATGATAGAATAATAGGTATGCGGTAGAATGACTCAGCTGATGGATGTGGGTCCCAAAACCCAATTACTTGTCTGTATTGAAGAGTCTCGGTTCCCATGTATCAGCGAGATGGGTGCAGATTGTAAGAGGAACACACAAATAATATGAATAAAACACTGGACAGGCCGCCAAATCCGTACAGTCGAACGGCATGCCGTCGCCTTATGGGCAGCCATTCCCGATACTGTAGGCATGTAATCCAATATAATAGGCATCACAAGGTAATATTGTGGTCCTCGCTCCCACCCAGGGGTGTGAGTGTCAGATGCAAGCACCAATGTCGGTGCATTTGCAAGTGCGGGAGTGAGCGGGTGTAAGCCTGTTTGGCTACCAGTATGCGAGTATTGCACTGGTAAAGCAATGTAGAGGCTAACTGAGTGTAAGAAGCTGTAACCAGATGTTAGCATTGCTTAACACCATGCAAACCCAAGCACACCCGCTCACAACTGCTTTAATGTGCCTTACTCCCTCCGTATCCAATGGCCTTGTTCTGCCCTGCAACAAAATAAACGACCTCTCCAAGGCTTGGAACCAGGACCCTGCACACACAGCTAATGTGATTTACCAATACGCCATGGCAAATATACAGACTTCGGACATTACCACAAACATATCATATAGCGCAGTCATTCAACAGTATAGGAATGTATCCCATCATGTAGATGTATATGTGAGTGTTTATGTCCAGCATATAGGTACATACATATATAGAGATATATCAGGCACATACCATGTGGCAACAAAGCATTACAAATGAATGAAAAGGGAAACACCAGCGACACCTGTATTATGTAGTGGTGTTGTCCTATGTAATATCAAGACTCCCTCAGACAGACATGTGTCATTCATACACGGAAACAGTTGTACATTGGCTGTATACATCACTCTGTGCATGTAATGTACATTAACACAACAGTACCTGTCCAATCATTATGTGAGAACAGTACTCTTGCAAGGTGCTGTGTGCAACATCATCATCATGATAAAGGTAAATGGGGTAACCATAGAGGAACCGGTAGTGTTGTGTGTACAATGGGGTCATCCGCATCATGTGTACCTGGACCATTTAGGAGTGATGTGCATACCAGGATCGTGCGCCTGAGGGACAGGGGTGAGGATAACAGGAGTATGTTGTGATGCATATTACAAGGGTTACATGTGTCAAATGGGCGCATGTGTGAAATGGACAGCTATGTATAGGGCAGATGTTGTCCTAGGAACTGATTGGCCTTATGTTTCCGTAGGATGAGAGTGGGATGTGCAGGAAGGAGAGTAGGTATGCCCGTGGAGGATAGGTAGGGTAGGATCACAGACAAGGCAGCATACAGGGTCGGTATATGACACATGTGGGGGGATACACCTCGGACGGGGATGGATGTTCGGCATTCACATGCCCATGGGAACAGTGGGACAGAGGTCCCCAGCCATGGGCAGCTGCCACTGCATCAAAACAGCTGCAAAGGAGGCAGTGCTGGGGGCTGTCCAGGAGGGGCAGCCTCACCCTGTAAATGTGACACTCTACCCTTGAGCTTGCGTATCTGGCTTCGGAACCCTTAAGTGAGCCCCCAACGCACCATGTCTGGGACCGCATGACAGCAGACATGTTCCTGTCTGGCCCTGCTCCCAGGGGGGACATGCCCCATCCTCAGTGGTGGTACCACCAGAAGGTGGTGCAGAGCCAATAGAGGTTGAGGTCCAAGGCTGGGCCCCAGATGTGCTGGTGCCCGCGATGCCATGGTCAGCTGAAGTGGGACAGGAGGTTCTGCAGGGACATCCAAACCCATACAACCTATTGTGTTGCAGGTTAAACTCAGATATGGCTTAGTAATAGACAACAGCATTCAGGATTACCTACAACAGTATGCATAGATATCACCATCAACCCAACACTACAGATGGTATACATTTGCAGAGGGAGCACAACACATGCATATATACTGCATGACATCTGTACAATGTGTAGTAGACATGTGACTGCAGCTATGAACAGTTGCCCATTATTGGCTTGTCACTGGGAACCCCAGACGGTGTCTGTCATACCACTGTTTCATGTCACATATGTCCATTCAGGGATGTGATGGCAGTAACACATCCCTATCACCATGTACTGTCTGCAATCCTCACACTATGCTCCTGCTGTGCACAGATGTGTGTTCAGTGTGTAACACAGGAAACAAATGGTTCCACAAACTGACCAGTCCACAGATGGCCCTACAGATGGGGGTCCCTCATGAACAGAGCACTGTCATGTCTGTTTTAAAACATGCAGAATAGCCATTACCACACACAACATGTTAAACAGGCAGTAGTCTCAATGCAGCATAGCTACACTTGCATGCTGTAGTCATTTGTGGCACATCACCCTCCTGTCTTTAGGCTATTTCCCACTGTGTATGAATTTTGAGGAACATCCAGATATCATCTGTGATGCCATTTCAAAACACCACATCCAGGTACCACTCACAGCGACTGTCATGGCCAAACACCAACATGATGTTCCTAGATAATGTACTGTGTTTATCATGTGAATGGCTATGGGAACACCATCACAGCTGTTCCACATGCAATCAGCTAGAGAAGGACTGCAATAGGTACAGAGGCCATCACCTGATCATGTCCATCACTTACAATGCACATGTTGCTGCTGAGCAGGTGTACACCTCCACATCCACCAGACAAAGTACACCAGAGAAGGGCTTGGAGACTAAAACTTAAGCATCGTCTGCCAAACACCTACCAGTACAGGGGTTAAACCCCTGACTGACTAGTCATTACTATTAAATGTGCATGAAGTTACTACATGTGCCACAAAGCCGACATGTTGCTGTGTTGTAAGAACATATATGTGTGTAGGTGAGAGACATCTGCAACAGAGATATAGTAGACATACGTTAGGCGTAGCACACATGGCTGTCCAGGTGAACGGATGCCATTGTCAGCACAACCGCACTCTCTAATGGACTCGCATTGACACTCTTTGCCAGGGCCACAAATACACACCCTAACTACTTAGTTTGCCACACTGCGGTAATGCACAGGACTACATGCACCACAGGGGATATCTGGAGGTTCTAAGGGCTAGGGCATGTGAAAGTGTTTGACATCTGTTGGTATGCCAACAAGGGTTATACTGGGAGTGACTGTGGTTGGGAGCATCATAACCCACACGCAGACACAAGGTGCCAGTACTGACATGCATGTATGCATTGCTTCATGGGTGTGTAGTGGTTGGCTGTGCAAGATGGCTGTACAAGGCCGGTTGAGGGGTAATCCTTGGCATCATGCCACCCGACAATGGTGTGCAGTGTGGTACAGGGGTGTAGTGTCTGCAATGTCCCACACAGATTGGTACTGCATGATTTGCCCTGACATCCTGGTTACCATTTTGTATGGCCATAGCTTTGCAATGCATGCCATGTCTGTCTTTGATAGTCCTTCACATGGACATTGCCTGGGATGTGTATGTCCCACAATACTGTACAGTGACATGTACAGGTGTACCTGGTTTGGCAGGCACATGTTGTGTACACAGACTGTTATCCCTTGATATGCCAATACTGGCCTGATGTGGTAAAACCTGCTTATAGTCAGCAGGTCAACCCTGCACCTGCATTGATAGCATGATACAGGTATTTCCTGGTGTCAGTGGCATTGGTCCATACAGGGCACATGTGTACGGCATTGTATGGCCTCTGTGGATCACATTTGATGGCACCACAAATGTTGCAGGCATCCAGTGGGGAACATAGTGAAGGCACACTGTCTGCAATTATGTAACTATTGTACCACTGTACTGGGTGCCATGTCCTCTGCAGCCCACTGCAATCACACCATGCCTACTATCTGTCATCAATGTGCATGGTACTAGCAACATAGCGGGATATCCTAGGCAAGTGTGTTTGTGTATGACACATGGGTGCAGGACATATACCGGGTACTAGTAGGGTTGCATACTTTGTTCACCAAGCCTTTTGCCAGCTGTAGGGGTATGGCTTGCCAACACAGTCCCATGGCTGACTGACATCTGTACTCCTCGTGAGGTGGCCAATGTGTCATAAGACGGACACCATATAGGAAAAATACAAAATCTGCTCCCCAACATGTCCAGTGGTTAGACACTCACAGTCACCTCCACACAGGCTCTGACAGCAAAATGCACACACTTACCATGTCCTGTATTCAAACCCCTACCTCCCATTTCACACTGCAGCAATATGCATTTAGGGCATGCACTACGGTGAATACTGGGTTACGGCACTCCTAGAGGTGTATTCTTAGGTGGGTGACAACAGCAGGATTGACAAAGGTGGTCATGTGATTTGTACAGAGAGTGCATACTCTACAAAGCATTGTACTTGTCTCACGCAGACAGTCACACAGTTGGCAAGTCTGGGATTAGAACATCGACCTAACTACTTTATCACACTACAGCATTACGCAGTTACAGAACGCTCTACTGAGATTACTGGATCACAGCACTTGCAGAGGTGTATTTCTAGGTGGGTGACATTATCAGCCTTGCCAAAGTTGGGTATAGGAAGTGTATGGAGTGTGAGCAGTCTAAAAGCATTATTCTGTCCTCAGGCAGACAGAGACACACACACACATTTGGCAAGTCTGGGATTAAAACACCAACCTAACTACCTTATCACACTACAGCATTATGCAGTTACAGAACGCACTACCGAGATTACTGGGTCACAGCACTCCCAGAGGTGTATTTCTAGGTGGGTGACATCACCAGCCTTGCCAAAGTTGGGTATAGGAATTGTATGGAGTGTGAGCAGTCTAAAAACATTACTCTATCCACAGGCAGATGGAATAACACACACACACACACACACACACACACACACACACACACACACACACACTTGGCAAGTCTGGGATTAGAACACCGACCTAACTACGTTATCACACTACAGCATTACGCAGTTACAGAACACACTACTGAGATTACTGGGTCACAGCACTCCCAAAGCTGTATTTCTAGGTGGGTGACATCATCAACCTTGCCAAAGTTGGGTATAGGAATTGTATGGAGTGTGAGCAGTCTAAAAGCATTATTCTGTCCACAGGCAAACGGAGACACACACACACACACACACACACACACACACACACACACACACACACACACACACACACACACACATGCACACACAGTTGTCAAGTCTGGGCTTAGAACACCGATCTAACTACCTTATCACACTACAGCATTACGCAGTTACAGAACGTGCTATCGGGATTACTGGGTCACAGTACTCCCAGAGGTATATTTCTAGGTGGGTAATATCATCAACCTTGCCAACGTTGGGTATAGGAATTGTATGGAGTGTGAGCAGTCCAAAAGCATTATTCTGTCCTCAGGCAAATGGAGACACACACACACACACACACACACACACACACACACACACACACACACACACACACACACACACACACACACACCAGTGGTGGGATCAGAACACCTGCCTATCTACAGATCACTATTATTATAGTACTACATAGTTACGAGTCATGCCACAGAGACTTCACTTTTCAAGGCTGTCATTATGACCTTCTAGGAATGCGGACATCAACAGGGATGCTGGCAGTTAAGATGCACATACCTGTGAACCTGTGTGTTTAAAGTAGGAATCCATCCTGAACTGGAGTATGCCCATCTGTGGAATGAACGACTACTATCACTATACAGGGTTACAATGGCCATGCCCATACACATAAAGGCACATAACCAACACAAGGTGTCACTGGGCATGCTCACACACTTAGTAGCACAGGGCTGTTCGGAATGCACTATGTCTCCATCTACACAAGATTATACTGGGCATGCTCATACACTTAGTAGCACAGAGCTGTTTGGGATGCACTCTGATTCTAAACACGGAAGGCCACAGTGGCCATGCTATTACAGTTAGACGTAAAGAACACATTATAATGGACTCCGGTGTTAGTAGTTGTCATTGTTAGCAGGAATGCTGCACTACATATATCTGACACCAGTCATCTACACAACATTTGCTGCTGTCCGTCACCTTAAATGTACCATTCTATACCAAGCACAATACTACCACTCGCAGTGATGTCTTGCTAGGAGTGGCAACTGCTTGACCAACGCAATGAGCCAATGCCCTGCTGTAATTACGAGGTTGTCCAGTGTTTGTAATTCATGATGACATGACTGAAAGTAGACATGTCTTTGTCACATATCACATGCATCCATGATTCAAGGCAGTGGGGATAATACCTAGATCGCATTCGTCCATATAGTGCCATTCCAAGTCAAATGTCCTAAACACAGGATAACACCCTGACACCTAGAGGACACCTGCACTGTATGCTTATGCTAACCAGTGCTAGATGTGTAGTAATCACAGCTGCTCACTGTAGATCCAACAATGGGGAATACTGACATCTGTGCAGTGAGGAACACCTGGCTGAAGGCTCTGTAGTGCACAATAGCACTACCACCATATACCTCAGAACCAGACATGTGGGCCATAACACAGGTACAGACCATTTCAGGTGGTGGTGTCCCCACATACATAAAGGCCATTCACATGTACTGACCAGTACTCCCACAAAAGGCATTGCAGATGACTCAGGTGCAGGTCACAGTGTCAAAAGCTGCATTCTAGGATGTAAACCTAAGACACCACCATGCCCTCGGACCACCAACACACATCCATACATGTGGTAGGACAGATAATAGTACAACACCATGTGACCTTTGACCAGTGGACTGTACCTAACTGTACATCAACTGTGCAGAGTACCCATGTACTGACACAGTTGCATCATGTGTTATGCAATGCAATGATACCACTGTTTGTAACCAGGCCAGCTGTACCCATACCAGGGTCCCTCGGTTATTTACAGCATTAACAGATGACTGTTGCTGTACACCAGTACACACCCTCATGTTTGGATATGATATACATGTACCTGCCCTGGATATGTACATGCCACACACATGCAACATATATGTAAGTAGCATAGCTGTTGTTGTCGTTTGTGCAGACAGGTGGCTACAGCCATTACACACATGCACATGGAAGGTAGGACCATGGCTGCTGAATGCTAACAGTACATAAGGTGTGACATCAATGTTGGCAGAGGTAACATTCCCTCTGTACTGGTCACCCATGACACCTATCATATCATAAAACAGTCCATGTGTCATGTATGTCATTACTCATGTCCACCAAATGCAATGCCTACAAACATGCCCAAATGACAGAAATGTAGGACCTACATACATGTACATGTAGTGGTGTGCATTCAGATACCATGCGTGTGCAGTTGCTGATGTTTGCAGGTGACATGTGTCTTAGTACATTATGCAGTTGCAATGCAACCTCAACATTGCCAACTGTATATGGTGATATGCTGAATGTATGGTAAGATGTACTTCAGATATGGACAGATGTGTGAACATAACTAAGTGGTGGGGCATCTTTGCAGATGTATGTTTGCTGAAGACAGCTCACAGGTGTGTCACAAGTAGTCCTACAATAACCTGTGTAACCGCTAAGCTATGGTTTTGTTGATTGAAGGGGAACACACACAACTTAGACATCGGTCAGGGTGACACCGAAGGTAAATCACTTGACACCTGTAACAGTTAAGACCTCCTGTGTGCATATATCAGCACAGTTACCAAAGGAAGTGTCAGTACACTTTGTAAAGCATGCAATACTGCTGTAAGTCTGTCATACATATTGTGATAGGCAGGTGTTTGATTCACAGTACTGGCATGTGTGGTTGTGTGTGTGTCCATATATGTCATGTATGGTGGGGAATACATCTCAATTGTTACTCACTCTCCTGTACACTGTTGTAAACATCTGTACAGACTGCAATGTAGAAAGCAGGACATAAGCAGGGGTGTGTATCTCACACATGTGAGGTATCTGCATGTGCGTGACATAGGTGTATTCAATAGTGAATGCCACAGTGTGTGTGTGTGTGTGTGTGTGTGTGTGTGTGTGTGTGTGTGTGTGTGTGTGTGTGTGTGTGTGTGTGTGTGTGTGTGTGTGTGTGTGTATGTATGTATGGCTGTCTGGTCCCTGGAGTGAGGATGTATGTTACCATAGTGAACTGATAAGACCCCTCCCCCATCCAGGTGATGCAATCTACAATCCCTGTTGATGTCCTTGATCTTAGGCCATACTGACTACCTGTACATGTGTAATTTCTGTGGTGCGTCATGTAAGTGCACAGTACTGTAATGATGATTTGCACATATGCAGGGGTCCTCACCTCAACACTAGCAACTGTGTGTGTGTGTGTGTTACTGTGTTGGTGAATCCATGAGTGTGTGGGTGTGTTACTGTGTCTCTGAATACATGTGTGTGAATACCTGAGTGTGTGGGTGTAGTTGTGTGTTCGCATCCTGTCATGGGAACGTGTATTACTGCTTCCCAATGAGGCATCATGCTTTCCACTGGCCTCTACCCTTGTCATCAGCTAGACTGCTCTCTTACTTCCCCACTCCATGTAACTGTACCTGTGATGTCACCCAGTATGGATGTCATGTCTCTAGCCACAGTAGCTTAATACACAGCTATCATGCTCTTGGATCAGTAGATCTGTAGATGTGTTTGGAACGTGGGACTTTCTAACTGTGATGTGGAAGCTACAAAGTGCATGCTGGTATTTTCATACATACCTGTGAGTAGTCCACATTTACATATGGGACACTAACTGCAAACACTGACATCCATCGGCACATGCAATTAGACCTGAAGAAGGAAAGCAGAACATCAAGACCAACATGCAGTTACTGTTGTTACACATGACACATACTGTTAACAGTACAAAATGCATTCTAAACCTGTACTACATGGTATGTCTGCTGCCTGTCAACAGTACACAACAATTGTAATCTACACTTATCTTCCTAGTCTGTTCACCCTGTGCATCAGACCATATGAGCATGTCCCTGCACCGATGGTGTGGATGACAGGGATGCGGCACAGGCATCATCATATGCACAGGGTGATAATGTTTGCCAGAGGCCTAGGTTGCACCATTCGATGACATCATGTGTGTGGGTTAGGGGCCTTTGATCTCATTAGGCGTGTGTGGATGTTATGCATGTATGTGTTGCGGTGCCCTGCATATGTTTCCAGTGTGTGCGTGTATGTATACACACAGTTCTGGCATGTGTCTGGCCTACACAGGGGTATTATTGACAGCTATGGACTGTACAAGCCAGGTTTTACAGTTCACGTTGTCCGGCCACGGCCACGTGACCTGTGCCTGCCAGGGGTTGCACGGGCACTACCAGGCAGAGGTGCAGATTGGGTACTGTCTGATGACACATGTCCACTGGAACCGTGTCCCTGTTGGGACCATACAGGGCCACGTGCATGTGGCCTGCTGTGTCCTGGTGTGGACAGCACAGCACCAGCTGCACTGCTGCTGCTTCCGCCACTATGGGAGAAGGCATGTGAGGTAACTCGTTTATGCAGACCTGCAACAGGTGATGTAGCTGGCCTACGTCCACGTGCCCAATGCCATACCCCTACCAGATGCTCCAGCACAGACATCTTGTGCTCGTGGATTGTCATGCCACAGTCAAGGACTCCAAACATGTCACCCAATCGTCTATCCAAAACTTCAGCAATCTGCTGTTGAACATTTGCCATTGCCTGGATGTTGTTGTTTAAAGAATGGACAGCAGCCCTCTGAAGCCTCTGATCATCTCTGTTGTGCCATTCAGCACATGCCTGTGCCTCCATTACAGCCTGAAACATGTGTCTGGTGACACCAGCTGCTGCACTCTGTCTTGCAGGGGCATGTTGGACAGAGGTCCTCCTACGAGCAGCACTGGCCACATGCCTGTGTTGGGCATCACCATTCAGTTGGCTGACACCATGGTGTGCAGGCACACCTTCCATAGCCTCCACACTTTCCTTCTCCAAGCTACCACATGCCAACTGTCCTTCCTCTATGGCCACTGGTTATGGGGTATGTATTGGCATGAGAACTGTGTGCGGGGATGAGGGGGATATAAGTGGAATGGTAACCAATGGCACAGATTCAGCCCCTGACAACCCTGCCTGTGCCTCAATCATACGTTCATCATCACTGCTAGAGTCTGTGGGGACACTAACATCAGATGGACTGCAGGAGGGGAACGCACCTACATCAACACCTGTGAGGGGCAGACAAGAACTGTACATTGCAATCTATACAATAGACACACACACAGACACACACACAGGCACACGCTATGGCACCCAACATGCATGTGATATGACAGAAGGTATGCAACATGCATGTGATACAGCAGATGGCATGCAGCTCAGACAATAATAGTGGTAGTTATCATACATCCCTGGGTTGCACACAACAGCATGCATGTGTCATAGCAGAAGGCATACAAATTACACAATCATAGTAGTAGTTAGCATACATCCCTGTTTTACACCCTGTAGACCAGCGCAGGTTAAAAGTACACCTGCCTGATGTGTGGCATATGACCTTGACAATCACATGTAGTATGACATGTGATCTGCTGATGTGTGCAATGACATGCATACATGTTTAACACAATGGTGTCCTGTAAAATTTACAGTGGAGTAATGGTGTCCCAATGCAGTGTTGTCTGTCTGCCCTACAGATATACTGCACATTTAGCTGATGTGCATGGCCATTGCAGGGAATCATGTGGCACCTCTATTGCTATACAGTGTTACAGACACAGTTCATAGCCATGACTGTGTTCAGATACAATACATATATACTGTGGAATGTGACACACGTCACTGAGGTGTATACACTCTAAACCATGATGTGGAATGTGTGACACAGGTCACTGAAGGGTATACAGATGACACCCCTGCACATCTGCAACCATATTGCTGCTGCCTGGCAACTATGGCCAGACATGGCAAACTCATCGTTACACTATGTCTCACATGACATCTGTGTACCACACAGACACACACACATGAGGAGCAAGGATGACAGTGATGTCCAACACCAGCAAGGGGAATGTACTGTATCTGTGGGCTGATGTGGTTGTCTGTGTATGTATGTGGATACTGTACAGGTGACTGCTGTCATGTCGTAACACACTCAAGATGTTCAACACATCTTATGTGGTGGATTGATGTCACACCTACACAAGATGTGCCCAGGCCTGTAGGATGTCTAGTGTTCCACATCTGCATTAAAACCATTACACAAAGGCCATAGTTGGACCATGTGGAGCCAATGTACGACAGGGTGTACACACAAGCACATCACATCTACTGTGTGTATTGCTTCATGTCTCTGGCCATCCTCCATGGCCATATGTGAACATGTGTTGACCAAATGGTTGTGACTGGTGTCTATTTCACATGTCTGTGTTGTCCCATATGACATACACCCATAGATGTCATATGCTCTACTGACGACAGGGTTATGCAGACAAAGGGTGGTATGTTTGGTATGTGGGATATGTTTTTCAGGATAGTTAGGCAGTGTTGCAGCTAGCCCACTAGATGTCATGGACATGTCAGATAGCACATCACATTGTGTGACATTCATAGCAGGGGTATAATCCACACCAGTGAATCCTGGGGGCTGGCCATACTCCAGCTCACTGTGTAGTACTGTTTGTATTCTCCACATGTGTAATTCTGATCTGTAGTACATGCCCCTACAGTGAACAACACCTCCACCATTGTATGCACAGCTGTCCAGACATATGGCAATGACAGTTTGTGAGGTTTTATGTCGGTGCTTCACATAGTTTGCAAGTATTGCACATGGGTAGCCACTGTGATGCATTGCAGGTCCGACCTGTATATTGTGACAGGACCATACATTATGTGTACATGTGGTAAATGGCCACATGGAAGACAGATCTGTGCATTAACATGCCTGATAAATAATAACAGTCTCACCTGCAACGGGCTGCTGTCCCAGCGGAATGCCAGAGTTACCTAAATAGAAGTGACACAGCAGTATGATCATTATCCACACCTGTATGATAGCTACAGGGTGCAATGTGCATGTTAACACATATGCCAGTACAATAGACTATACTATGGAGTATGCACATGTGTGCATACACAGAGTAGCATACTATAGTATGCGGCATGTGTGTATACATACCTTGCATATGATGTTACATTACATATTGTACAGTGACACATGTAACTATATGGAATATAGTTGTTATATGTGCAGTAGTGACTTACCAGGAAACTCCAGGCTCAGTGGTTGAGAGACACCCACCTCCATGATATCATATAGGGCTTGTGGATGTTGTTCTGCAGGTGTCCCCAGGTTGGCCAGTAGCTCCTCAGTACGTGTGAGTGGGGGCTGGGTTGGAGGCCCACCACCTGTTGCACCTTGTTCCCTGGCGATTGCATTTGCACGCTGTTTCACCCATCTAATTAGGTCTGTACAGTGTCTTTGCACCCGCTGGTATGTGCAGTTGTGGCCAACCACATCATTAACCCTCCTGCGAAGTTCCTGCCACAGGGCATCCCGCTGCTGTGCATCCTGTGGCACATGGCTGAATAGTACATGATGATTATCATGTAGGTATGGGATGAGGGCCTCATCCTCCAAGCGGGTATAAGGTGGTAGCCTTGCACGCGGCATACCTGGAAGACATAATGATGGAGACAGGTCACAGTAACTCACAGAGATGTACAGAGCTACAGCTGAACATACATGTGTATCACATTTTTTACGATTAAATAGTTGTCTTTGCAAATCTACATGACACTGACACCACTGACATGCTTGTGTCACACACATTTGACACTCAATGGTGATTGTATATGATCACCATATATGTGTGTGTGTCACCTGATTACATTGCTCATACTCCATGTGGATGTTGTCTTGATGTGGGCATGTCTGCTTGCTTGTACTGGTGTTCTTACCTATCAGCACATGCCTGGATGTGTCCACATTACTGCAATTGACCTTGATGCTGTGCATATGTCACATATAAAGACTTACACTGCCTAAACGGACATGACCTGTGACCCTGTAGACTTGGTCATGGAAAGTTTTACATGTATGTTTTGCCATATACATCTACACGGCACTGTACAGCGGTTCAACATCCTGCCATGTATCACCTGTGTTGCACATGTGATACACATGGGACACTGGCTAGCCTGATGGTATTTGCAGGGATGGATATCAACTATAGCATGTACGGTCAAAGTCATCTAGTAGGCTCTATGCCCTGGGCCATGTATGAGCCTAGTATGAAAGGTTACCTAGCTGTAGCTGACAGGCGGGTTTCTGGGGCCAGGTCAAGCAGTATCACATAACTGATCCACAGGGTTAATGATATATTTACCATGCAGTCATCACACCATGTCTGAAAGTGGGGCAATGTGCAGCTTTGCTGGACAGGGATGCATAGTATGGCAAGAGTATGTAAAGTGTATGGGATAAGGATCTGTCCAGCATGTGGTGATCCTTGTACTAGGAAGGTGGATGTCCATGAAGTATGTGTTTGAGATCAGGATGTGTACGTGTAGCATGTCCAACATCACTGGGTTGGACATGGCTTTATTCAGGGTAGGCATCATGCTACATTGTGGAGATGGGGATTGGGAAGGCTGGTGTCGGCCATCTGAACATGGCCAATACCCCCTAAAGGAAATATGTGATCTGATATGGGTCATTTGAGTGTTGAGTATGGCTGAACAATGATATCTATATTCATGGATGGCACCCTGTCATGATTAGGGTTGCCACTTACGACTACCTGAAAGGTGTGGTGATGTAACTATCACAGGAAAGACAACTGCCCAGCTGCATCCCTTACACACAGTGCCCATTATGTTGACTGCTGCCTAGGTGGTAGTTCATGGGTACAGGGTTATTAACATAGGGATGAAAATGCAATATGTAGCTGTCAGATTGTGGCCTTATGTCACACACCTCACCCACAAAGCCCCTTCTGTATATTGTCCGCAACACTCATTGAGTCAGCTATTGCTCCTAGGTCATAGTCATTCGCATACTTCAATAGGCAGATGCCTTCTGTTAGTCTGTGTGGTATAGACTACAATGAGGGGGGTACAATGAATTAACCCTGTCTTACTGTAGCTGGTACTGGTGTGATGTGCATGTATTATTCAGACACCTTCTGTAGTGTTGGTTCTGCCAGCAGTCCAGTTGCAAAACACTCCTGTGACATTGGAATGTACATCTAGTATACTGAGTGTAGGTGGAACACAGTATGGGTAATGATGTCCTATGACCTGGCAAGGTTATGATATGTTGTGTGTAATCAACCTTACTGTCATCTACATCTGTACTGCTGACATCAAACAAGTTGATCAAGTTTCATGGCCTTTCAGACCAGACACAGCAGGGTAGTAGTGCAGTACTTCCCATTATCAGTGGTGTCTCCCCCTTTGTGGGTTGGGATAACTGTTGGTGCGCACCATTCAGTGTGTACACAGCCTGACATGAAGCTATGTTTTACATGATGTGTATGTGGAGAGCAAATAGTTTTGCCATATGTTTATGATACAACCTGGGATGTGGACAGGTCGCATGCAGCCTGAGTGTAGCTTGTACCTGCATAATTGTGGTTACAGGGGCTCTGTAGTGTACATGGATATATGATTGTGTACCTGTTGGGGGGGCAGTGTGTTTATGTTATCCAAGACCCTGTCTGGATTGCTTATTCATGCTCAGCACTTGTTCAGCACTTGTAAGCACTAAATAAGCTACTAATTACTATAGCACTCATTCTTCCTCATTACCTAGAGGTAAACAGTTTTTGTACTTACTTTTCTCACTTGCTTAGATAAAAACAGCTCTTGTACTCACTTTCCTCACTTATCTAGAGGATAATAGTTTTTTATTCAGGCATGTCCAAGGGTCAGCTCCCAGTGTTCTCTCCTGTCTATCTGATGAATCTGGGCATCTTGAGGCAATGTAGAAATTGCCTCATATACACAGACAACCCTCTCCTCCTACCACCCAACACTACAAACTGTGAGAGATGCACTTATCTAGCCAAACTGGAGGTAAAGCTCTCTCCAACCAAGACTGAACTTGACAGTCATGTGGAGAAGGTAAACATTTGCACCACACCACACTCATCACATAGTCTCACTAAATCTACACCACCAAAATCCAACATAGTAGCACAAAAACATTCGTGGAGGCTCTCAGTAATAATCTGTTTAAGCAATAGGGACCTCCAAAGCAGAAATGCAAGCAGCCTCCATCCCCCAACACAACCCAAATGACACATTTCCCACAGACTCAGTGTGCCACTCAACCACAGTCAATAAATCAAAACAACATACCCAACACACTAGTCATAGGTGACTCTATAATCAGGCACACTGATGTCCCACTCACCAGGCTAAACAAGGAGAAGGTTACTGACAGCTGCCTGTCGGGTGCCAGGATCTGCCACATAACCCATGCACTCAGGTCACTCCACAACAAGTACAAATATGACTCTGTCATTGTCCATGTTGGTGTGAATGACCTGAGACATATCTCCCTGGACAACATGAAAAGAGACATGGAAGAGCTCTCCGATCTTGTAGCCCAGGCAGGTATGACCCTAGCCCTGAGTAGCATTCTGCCATCGCCCAGAATGATACCACAGTACAAAGACAAAATGATTAACTTCAACAATTGGCTCAGCTTCTGGTGTCATTCTAAAGGGATCCAGTATCTATCTGCTTGGGATGACATGGTTGACAGACCACAATGCTTTGCCACAGATGGCCTGCACCTTTTGCCCCTGGGATTCCAGATACTGACTAAGGCTCTTGCTGCCCCTATAGTGCCTTTTTTTAGGCAAGGCTCAAATAACAAATTCACCACCATAACAGGAAAAGGCAAGCAAAAACTGAGGGTAATGCTACTCAATGCTAGAAGTCTAAATCTCAAAATGCACTCACTCGAGGCACTCCTTAAAAATGGAGAACATCGATATCTGTGCAGTGACTGAGACCTGGTTCAAGGCTCCAGAGAGCACCCCTGCACTACCAGGCTATAACTCATACCACACATTTTGGCCATGTAACCTGGACTGTAACACCAAAGGCAGAGGTGTGTCCATATTCATTAAGTATATCCACACCTCCAGGCTAGTTGCTTAGCACAATGCATCTGAGGTTATCCAAGTGCAACTACCTCTGGGCAAAACTGCAATCCAAATTGTAGCTTGCTACAGATACCCCACCATGCCCCAGGATTCCCACTCCTCTTTTCTTGATGTATTGGAAAATATTATGGTTCAACCAAACACCCTAATAATGGCTGACTTCAACTACCCCACCATTAACTGGGAAAACTACTTGTGTACTAACTCATTAGCTCAACGCTTTCTGGAATTCATAAACTCCAATGCCCTGGATCAACTTATCCACACCCCCACCAGGGGCAACAATATCCTAGACCTAGTCATTACCAACATGAGTGACTGGTGTTCCACACCTGAAGTCAACTCCTCATTGGTCCGATCCGACCATAAGCCAATCACCCTTGATATCCACATCCCGCCCCCACCCCCCATTAAGGAAACCACAGTAAAATATTTCTCCAATGCCAACTTCATGCTTCTTAAGACAGAAGTGGTGAATTTCATGACACCCATGCAGATGGACAACACAGTTACAACTGCTGAATCCTACACAAATGCACTCTATAAACACTTACATGAGTGCATGGATCGTGCTATCCCAAACAGAACCAAGACGCTATCCTCCAAAAAAAGGAAGCCAATCTGCTGGTCCTCTGCCATAAACAAACTTTACAAGAGAAGGAAGAAACTGTTGCAAAAGAGAGTACAATACCATGAGTGGAGGAGCTCCCTGGTCAGTCTCAGTAAGAAGTTGAGATCCCTTATAAGATCCTCCAAAGCTAGCTACGAAATCAAATTCACCACTAATTCCAAGAACAACCACAAAGCATTCTATAGCTATGTCAAGAATATCGATGGCAATACCCAGATCTGCTCTGAGTTACAGCACAAAGACACGAAAATTACAGAACCAACTGATATTGCCAACATCCTGGCAGGTAGGTTCAGTGCTAACTGTACCCCCCCTCTCACCCCCTAAAGGGCCCACATCTATACAGGAAGAATGCAGAGTCCCTGTAATCACAACTACGCAGGTAAAAGCTGCACTCTCTAAAGCCAAAAGCACAGCATCCATGGGACCGGACAACATCCCAGGCTGCGTTTTACACGAACTTCAGAACAAACTGGCTCCCCACTTAAGCACCATGCTCAATAATAGCCTTGCATCAGGCTTTCTGCCCCCTGAATGGCACACAGCAACAGTTATCCCACTCCACAAAGGTGGCACCACAATGGACCATGGGAACTATTGCCCTATCAGCCTGACTAGCCTGGTCTGCAAGGCTATGGAGCACATCATCATGGATCTCATTCACAGAGATATTGGGTACCTTCAAAGCTTTGACCCCACCCAATCTGGTTTTGTTAAGGGCAGACCATGCCTCCTAAACCTGGTGGACTTCTTTGAGACAGTTTCAAGGCATTAGATGAGGGTAAGGAGGTCCACACAGCCTACCTTGACCTCTCAAAGGCTTTCAACACCATTCCTCATTCTGGTATTATCGACATACCCATCCACCTGAACATTAACACCTATATCACAAGATGGTTTGCAAAGTGGCTCACAGACAGAACCTACACAGTGAGAGCTGCATACCCTAGGTCCGACTGTAAACCAGTTACCAGTGGCATCACCCAGGGCTCAGTCCTAGGACCCCTCATGTTCAGTATATACTTCTCTGAGGTACGGGCAAGCACAGGAGGACTTTGGCTGAAAAGGTTTGCAGATGACTGCAAACTAGGGGCCATAATTGGTTCCCCAGCTGATACAGACACCCTCCAGAAGGGTCTCACTGAGATGGATACCTGGTGTCAATATCATGGCCTCAAGCTGAATGCCAAAGAGTACATAGTCATCCCCTTTGGATAAAACTAATTTCCCATGGACTACCATATAGGTGGTAGTCCCCTACATACAGAAAAGGTTATAAGGGATCTGGGAACCCAAGTAGATAGCAATCTCTCCTTTGATAACCATATTGCCAAGGTGGTTAGAATATCCTTCTATGTGGCCCCCCTAATCTCAAATGGGTTCGCATCCAGAACAAAGGAGGCCATTGTGCCTCTCTACTCATGACTTATTAGACCCATTAAAGAATACAACACCCCATTTGGGATGTACCTTACAAGACAACTGCAACAGCTTGAAAGACCACAAAAGTACCACACCAAGAGGATTACTGACATCAAACAGATGACCTATGCAGCCCAACTAAAGAAACTCCAGCTGTACTCAGTTGCATACCGCATACTCAGAGGTGATCTCTGCTTGACATACAAGGCCCATGTCCAACCCAGTATTGATGGATATGCTCCACCTAAACAAAAGCCCCTGAGAGCCACATGCTCTAGGGATATAAACCTAACCACAACGATAACTAGGACGTGCTGGAGGGATAGATTCCTGATCCAGAGACTCCCCATGCTTTGGAACATGATTCCAATGTACATCAGGCAGGGCCCCTCACTAGCACTCTTCAAGAGAAACCTTGATGGGTGGATGGGAGACAGACATGTACCCCTGGGATCACTGCAGTGGCTCTGCTGGACAGAGGCACAGGAAACTAATGGCTCTGCTGTTCAGAGGCACAGGGAACTAACCTAAGGGGGTGGCGGAAGCCAATACACTCTAGCTAGGCTTATAAATGCCTTTGGGTGGGCAGCCTAGTACCTACCAATGAACCTATGAACCTATTACATGTCTTATGTGCATGGATAGTTAACTAGCTCTTCCATTTTACTTTGCTATCATGCTGATAAACTGTCGGGTGACTACAAGTCATATGTATCCTGTTATTGTGTATTGTAAATGCCAACAGACATAACTAATGTTTGCCTAACATAACAGTAATGCTATGTAAAATGTAATACATATCTGCCTACAATACTGTACATTACACAGTTATTGGCACAATATCCCACAATGCAAATCATAATTGCACAGTAGGCCCACCTTCGACATGTTATTTTCAGTAATACACCCATACATATGCCTACTGTTACAATATATCAACACATACTATCCCCTGTTATAGTACGTACTTGTTGGACCAACCCTGCCACTGACAGCGGCTGGACAGGAATTGCTGGGTTCAAAGCCCTTATATAGCATCCCTTGTGGTGTATGAGGTGTTTGCCTTGTGACCTACAGAAGTACACACATAAATACTACAAGCATTACTATGCTCAACAATACATCACTATAAGATAACTGTTTCCACTATATGCATTGCGTACACTTTAATTATTACAGAACAGGTACTACATACACAGACATACTGAGTGTTCTACATACCTTATTAGTAACCCGAGGTGTCGTTGACTGTTATTTCAATCTTTTTCAGTTTGTGTTTCAATCTTCTTTGTAATGTTCTGCTGGTATATACAGATGGTTTGAATGTGTGACAAGCCATACTTTTATAGTTAATTATCGGTAACGTGCTATCCTGACCACCAATTGGTGTTCCAAAGTAGTTAATTACATGCACATCAGCTGTGCAGCCACTCCATTAGCCAATACCATGGCAACAGTGGTGTATAATTGAGTACTCCACTTGGGCGTTGTCCCTTTGCCTTACTTTTGAGGAAGATGGCCTGGAAGTGTTGTTTGTGATGTATTGCAACAGCTATATGGAGACACACAGAGATATATTAGCTTCATGACTCTCGTGGATTGTGATTAATGCCTAGAAGATGTTCTACATGTGAGTACAGCTGTTATATTTCAGAACATTGCTACTTATGCAGGGTTTGTTTGTACCTGATACTTCTGCAGATGTTTCAGTCTGGCAAGGATGATTGAGCAGCTCAAGGCTGTATGGCTATGCATATAATGTTAGGTGGTTTACAGTGTGCTCACCAGACATCTTTGGTTTGGTGTAAATGTGTATCATACTGTGCTGTTAATCAGTAACTGGTAACACTTCCTGGTATACACACAACCCCCTGAAACGGGATTAGTGCAAACAAACCCTGTAACATCAGCAGCTGCACCATTGTATAACAGCAACTATTTCACATAGGGCCATGTTAGTGTGTCTCTGACAAGATATGGTACGGCTTCTGCAGATGTCGTACAGTGAGTGAATGATTTGTGATGTTATTACAGTATGTATTGTAATTGGTTTGGGTGTGGGGGAGATGTTGGTGGGTGTACATAGCAAATGCAGGTGTGTAGGAACTGCTTTTATACATATTTGATATGTGTGTGAGGGTTCCTTCCCTATTTGAACACCTATCCTTTAGTGGACTAATACTATGGCAATTGCAGGCTGATTCATTAACGCACTGTTAACTGGTTCCTGTATAGCATGCAGGTAATGTTAGTTCTTGAATCCTTTCGGCAATACATCGAAATGTAATAAAGTGTTGCTACTTGAAAGCTGTCTGTGTATTTCTGTCATAGGTATTTGCAGTCATTGGAGTTGTGTTGGTGACTGACCCTCTTTGGCTAGGGTTGCCACCTTTTCAAATGGCAATAGTGGGACATTTTCGAGACTCACATCAGATTTTACAGACCGTCACATACCCACGGTCAGTACAAAAAATAGAACTTCACTTTTTTGCCTAAATAAAAGCTTATTCTTGTAGCAGTTTAGTTGCTTATCCTGTTTCTTGTAACATTTAGGTATTTTAGATGCAGAAATAACTATTTTATGCAAGTATAACATAAAATATGGGACATAATTATGTCCTACAATCTCAGGACATTTGCCATTTTTAATATTTTTGGTCAGGACACAACCGCCCAAATAAGGACTGTCCCTCGCAAAGGGGGACAGGTGATAACCCTATCTTTGGCTCATGTCCATAGCACATATTTGTAATAGTGTATAGGCATATACTCTCCATATCCTTTGTTCATATAGTTTAGTCATGGCGGAATGTGTGATTGCTATGTTCCATGCTATACTCATATATGAACACTTCAACTGCTGTATACGGGATACCTATGGAATCCCGAACGCACACAATTCCGATGCCCACAGTTCCGGGCCCAGACTCCCAAACCCCACATCACCGAACACTCAAACTTGCGACAGTCAAACTCGCGAAAGTAACACAAACACAGGACACACACACGCACACACAGACACACTGCTACCCACCAAATCCAAACAAACCATCCTACTCTACGTATGAGCAGGTGGGCAAGCCCCCCTACACCCCCATGTGGGTGGCTGCACCCCCCACACCCCCCTACTTTAATATTTTACCTCCGAGATCGCACAAACAGACACACAAAGCAAACCCACACCCACACATTACAGTCCCCCAGAATCACACAACACACTCAGAACACACACTTACACACACTACAGCCCTCAGAAACACACTTACACACAGTAACCTACCTGAATCGCAACACCAGAAGCACTAACTAAAAGTCCCTTAATATCGGGATTTTAAAACTCGCACTTCTGGTGTTTTGGTACTGTGGTCTTTCGGTCTTTAGGTCTCGTGATTACGCGCATTGGTATGTCAAGCATTCAGTATTTGGTAGGTATCCCATTTATATGTACCTCCATGGTTGTGTAGATGTTGTTAACCTATCTATATATCTAGTAACCAAAAGTAATGCACCCATACTACGTCAGAAAGATGGAAAGATCTTTCAAATGTAGGATTTACGAACATTTATATGAATTAAAAAATAAAAAGGAAACTAATGCATTCTACAGGCATTCACTAAGCTGTCCAAATTTCCAAGGCTTCAAGTTTGGTATATTAGACACAGTTGACATTGAACTCAGGGGGGGAGATTGGAAGAATCAGCTTAGCAAAAAGGAACTTATTTGGCAACTCAGTCTTGCTGCCAACTTCCCCCCAGGACTAAATGATAATGTATCCATATTACCAGCCCTAAAGAACAGAATCCAAATTAAGGATTGGGACCTCAGATTAAATAGATGACTCTATAATCATTGTGTATTTCTTGTTTACTAAAACTCACAAGTATTTTTAAATGTTTTTTTTAATAGTATTCCTATGTTTTTTAGGCATGAAAAATGTTTATATTTTATACATACATTCTTTTATACATTTTAAATACAAAAAAAATTATTTTAAAACTATGCATTTTCATATACTATGTTTCACAAGAGCTGCACATGCATTTTTTCTTAATTGATTGATTTAACCTAATTCATTAGTTTAATATGTGCTATTTCTTTTAGGTATATTTAGACCTCTTCAAGCATGTGAATTATCCTTGTCCTGATGAAGTCATTGTCTATGATGAAAGCGCTTAACAACTAATGGATTTTGCTGGTGTTTGATTCAAATAAAGTAGAGTTTTCCTTGATGGCTACTGGATGCATTACTTTGGTTACTAGTATTTTTTGTGCATCCTGGAACTTTTTATCATTTGCTATCTATATATCTACTATATATGTATATTCCTATATATAGACATATATCTCTCTCTCTCTCTCTCTCTCTCTCTCTATATATATATATATATATATATGTTGATTTATGTATATATATATATATATATATATATATATATATATATATATAGCATACACCTTTCATTGGATACATGGTGGTTTGTTCTATTTCCACACACTCCTCCCTTTTGTTTTTTAACCTGTTAGAATACACAACTGCTGTTGGTACATCTCAGGTAGCTTAGTGGTAGGTCATTGTGAAGATTGTGTATATGGCTGTGTGTTCTAATCCTGGCAGTGGTCATTTTACCTCTCAGAACAGGCACTGGTAGTGCAAGGGTGATTAACGCACATTTCAGCGGTTGTGAGCGGCTTTGCCCGTGATCTGCTCGATGTTCAGCAAAGGTTAAACCTGTGTGATGCTTATCCGTGTAGTCATGTTTAAGTGCCGCTTACTGGCACTTACCGGCACAATAACCCGCTAACGTCTTATTAAAAGTGCTTTAATAACCTGCATTCAACATCCCTTATTCGGGACCTCAAAATGACGTAACAGCCCTTGCAGGTCTTGAAACCGGGACCATGAACGCCACAGTCACTGGCTTTACCACTGAGGCATCTGAGATATGTACAACTTTTATGGTGTTTAGTATGTACAGTGTACTATAGCCATTCTTCACTACTGCAAACAAATGTGTAAGTCAGTTGGTGTACATATGTATGATACCTGTTAATGTTCATATGTTTGTTGAAGTCAGTGTTGCAATGTGATCTGACAGGGTGTATTATGGATGAGAATGGTTCTTGTTTTGTGTCCTTTTTACATTGTGCCCATACTCCATGTGTATATGTATATACATATTTCTATCTAAGTGCACACATCAGTGACATGTATATATATACATGACATGTATATATATATATATATATATATATATATATATATATATATACATGACATGTATATATATATATATATATATATATATATATATATATATATATATATATATATATTTAGTATTAATTTGTAACACTTATACATATGTAGACTTGTATATGTTGATTCACACATTACAGTACATTACAATGTACTGTACATATCTACACAAAGTGACTGTCCCATTTGTGGTCTGTACTGTGAAATGCCTGTAGTATAAGGTGTAGTCTAATGACCACTTGCCATGTACACTGATTAGATGGCTTAGTGGTAGTTCCCATGACTATGGTGTGTATGGTCCAGGGTTCAGCACCTGCGATGTATTAGACATGTTTTACTACAGAATAAGGCTAATTTAAGCAGTTGTAAGCAGGTGTAAAGGTGTTTGTGCAACATACCAGTGGTTGTACACAGTTAAACAAACTTTACATCCTACAACCTGTGCACGCAAATATGGCCTCTTCTGCTAACTACTCAGGATATATACATTTCAGTGACATAACATCTCACTGTGTGCTTACATAACATTACATTGTCTATTAACTTTACTCTCCAGCACACATGGGTTTATGTGTGTTCCAAATGTTTATTATTCTGTGGAATACTATCTATATATGCAAGCTGTGGTTAAGGTATACTATGTAACATGTGAAACATCTCTGACTTTATTGGGATTTGAACCACGACTGCACATATATTATGCAAATGCTGTAGCCATTACACTATTGACATTAACGTTCCTTCTGCCTATTTCCTATGTCCATGAATCCTATGTGTAAGCTTGGCTACACAACAGGCAGAGCCACCCACACCCAGTGAGCTTCTCGAAATACCGACATAACACATGAATTGAGAGACTATACATTAACATCCTAACTACATTTGGCATAGCCCCTCACTGACACACTTCAGGGGAAACCTTGATGTGTGACTGGGCAACAGTATATACATCCCTGGGCTCATGTGTCCCAGAAACATACAGCCAGGGTGTGGGGGAGCCATTCCAGTTTTATAGCTGCAAGACCTGTTGGGGAAATTGAATGCTGTTGGGTTGTCATGTTAACATGCCCTTTTGAGATCACTATGTGCCCCTATCACCCTACAGCACCCCAATCTTCAACAGCTTCCAGCAACTCTGCCTGGAATCACTTCATTGGCTATACTTGACAGAGGCTCAGTTACTTCATCAATGGTGCAGATAAAGTCACCACACTGTAGCTATGCTTCTAAATACCCTTTTGCATATAGCCTACTACCTATCTGTGAACCTCTACAGTGCAGGCCATCTCCAACATCATATGTGATTATACAGAGTTTTCTGATCACAATATACAGTGTAAAATCACCATGTAGTCAGACAGCAGTTAAGTACAGCAAGAGCATACAAACTACTGATACATAATCACTCCAAAAGCCTATCTTGGAAGCTAGTGGACTTGTATAGGTTTCAAGCTTTGTATTGCTTACCAGTAGGTTACCTACAGGAAAGATGGGACACAAGCACAGATGGGAAACATGCCTGCAACAATGCCATACCAACTTGTGTCAGCCTAAGGCTTTGGAATGCTGGGCAAGGCTATTGGCACCCCTATGGTGCCATTTTTAGGCAGGTCTCAGAGGTGAATCTGAACTCTGTGAACTGCACAATAGCACAATCAATGAGGGTTAGGCTACTCAACACCAGCGGTAGTACTCACAGCATGCACGCACTCACAGCACCCCTCAGTATGGACAACATCTACATCTGTTCTGTGAATGGGACCTGTATAAGGCTCCTGTAAGCACACTGGCACTACCAGACTACAATCCATAACACACATTTCAGCCACTGAACATGGACTGGCACAGACATGGAGGGGGTGTATCCATATTCATCGGGGATACCTACACCTCCAAGTTAGTGGGGCAGCATGATACCTCTGTGATCATCCAAGTGCAGCTAACATCAGCCACGACTGCAATGCAAACTGTGAGCTGCTACAGATAACCCTCCATGACCCAGGAGCACCACTACAACTATCTGGAGACAGTGGTAAACATGACAGTCCTTCCAGATACCCTGTTATTGGTCAATGTCGGCTACCCTACACTTAACTGGATAACCTACTTGAATGTTCACTTCCAGGCCCAGCACTTCCTGGAATTTATCACCTCATATGCCTGTATCAGTTGGTAGACAGACTAACGAGAGGTGAAAACATACTAGAAGTTGTAATCACTGACATGTGCAACAGGTGCACTACAGCAGAGGTAAACCAGTCACTGTTTAGATCTGACCATGAACTATTCACTGATGATTTCCACTCCCAACCATCTCCCGCACCCAAGGAACACACAGTGAATACCTTTCCTACAGCTAAATTCACAGTACTAATGACAGAGGTTGGAGTGTTCACAGCCGCCACGCTCAGGGATGACACTGCTCAAGATACAAACAGCATTACAAATGCACTCTATAAGCACCTACAAAGATGTATGGGTCGTGCCATCAATGGTAAACCAGGACTTGCTACTCCTACACAAGGACACCGGTCTGCTGAACCCCTGCATTATACAGGCTATACAACAGAAGTAGGACAGTAGTCCAGAACAACAGCAAATCCCAAGACATGCAGATATCGTGACCAGTATTAGCAAGATAACTTATGTTACTCATGTAATCATCCAAGGCTGACATCCACAGGTAAATAGGCATGGATCTGGAAGATGACCACAAAGGCTTCTTTGGCTATGTCAAGGATCTAAACAGTAACAGATTTGCACTGTGCTGGTGCAATATTGCACTGAATATACTGACCCTATTGATATCACCAACACACTTGATGATACATTCAGAGCAAGCTTCATCCCCTACAGGGCCCACAACAATACCCAAAACGTACAGTATCCCAGACATCTGAGACATATAGGTGGTAATGGCCCTTTCAAAAGGCATGACAGAGTGTCAATGGAGGCAGATGGTGTCCCAGACTGCATTCTGCAGACACTACAAGACAAAGTGACCCCCCCCCGTCTAATATAGCAATTCAACATCAGCCTCTACACAGGTTGCATGGCCATTCAATGGTGCATGGCAACCGCTATTTCACTCCACCAAGGTGGTGACACAACTGACCATGGTAACTACCACCCCATAAGCCTGAGTAGCCTGATCTGCATGGCTATGGAGTGCATCCTCATGGCACTCATTAACATAGGCAATGGTAACCTCCAGACACTTGACCCAAACCAGGTCAGCTTGATTGAGTGCAGATCATGCCTACTGAACCTGTTTGACATCTTACAGTCACCTAGACTTTAGGTGTGGGGTTTGGTAGTTCACACATACTACCTGGACCTCGCCAAGGGTTTTGACACCATTCCCCACTCAGGTATTATTTCTACACTCACCAGCCAGTACATACACCCATACATCACAGGTTGGTTTGCCAACAGGCTTACACATAGAACCCACATGGTAAGCCTAGCAGCCTCCAGGTCCAACTCTTGACCAGTCACAACTGGTGTCCCACAGGACTCAGTCCTGGGACCCCTACTGTTTGCCATATACTTCTCACAGGTATGGGCTAACACAGTTGGACTACAGCAGGCCATGTTTGGCGATTACTGCAGACTGGGAGCTATAACTGACAGTCCAGCTGCCACAGACGTCCTTCAAGGGGCCTCACATAGACCAACACAGGGTGTCAGAGTGATGGCCTCCAGCTAAAGGCCACATACCGCATGGTCATTCCATTTTGGGAAACTACACACACATATTAACACATGAGTGGCAGACAGTATAATTTAGACAACGTAATGGGTATGTGGGGTCTATATTACATAATGATCTCTCCTTTGACAGTCATATGTGCGAAGTAGTTAAGACATCCATCTATGTAGGCCATCTACTTACTTAAGGGTTCACATCTAAACAGACTTAGGTTATTGTGCCCCTTTACTCATCAGTCATCAATCCCATCATCGAGTATGATAACCCATTTTGGATGTACCTCAGAAGACACATCTGATAGCTGGAAGGGCCATGAACGTACCTCGCATAGAGGGATAATGCCCTCAGACATGTGTCCTATGCTGCCAGACTGCATAAACTCATGCATTACTCAGTGGCATCTCATTTACTCAGAGATGATATTTGCTGGCCACCAAAGCCGTGCCCAAGTCAGGCTTAATGGACATGCTCCACCTATGGGCATCCATGTCACAGTGAGCCACACACTGTAATGAGCTACACCTTGCCACAACCATAACTGGAAGATGCTGGAGTGACAGATTCCTGTCACAGGTACTCCCCATTATTTGGAACTACATCCCTGATTACATTACATGGAACCCCTCACTAACACTCCAGGGAATCCTTGCAGGGTGGGTGGGGAACAGTGGATGCACCCCAGGGATCCTGCAATTGGCTCTCCTCAGTTAGTTAATCAATGAGGTGGTGACAGCAGACACATTTTGGCTATGCTTATGACTAGCCTCGGGCAGTTAGGCATGTACCTACCTATGTATCTATGAACCTATACATACATTATGGACACATGCTGATAGCTTAATTTACAGTTCAGGTATTGACTTACCTTGTGCCAATGGCAGTTGTGTGTACAATAGTTGAGGGCTGCCTATGTAGGATGCACACAGTAGACCACCTATACATGACATGTGTGTGCCATCCATGTTTGTGTGCGTGCAGGTGGAGAAGGGTGTCAGTCCATAGGTGGCTACACTGTCAGTGTGTGTGCTATATGTTCCCTCTTTGCCAAGGCATGGGCATACTGGGCATGCCTCCATCTGCCTACTGGGGCTGGCACAGGGTGTTTGTAGTCCGAGTCCCTCTGTGCCTGTAGGGCCCTTGGCAATGGTGGTTGGCTGTGAGGGCCTTCACCACTCTGTCCCTGTTGCAGCTGTTTCCGCAGGGTCATATTGTGTAGCATGGCACATACTATGGAGATGTGGGCACATGTGCCTGGAGAGTACTGCAAAGCTCCACCAGATATGTCCAAGCAAAGAAACTGTGCTTTCAGCATCCCAAACACATGCTCTATGATGATTCTGGTTTCTGCGTGTGCCTCATTATGGCGTTCTTGCATGGCTGTGTGTGCATTTTCAATGGGAGTCATCATCCATGGTTCCAGTGCATAGCCAGTATCCCCCACCAGGTGGCCATATGGGATGACCCCCTGGCAAATACCTGATACAGCTGTGAGGCATGCCAGATGTGGGAGTTGTGATAACTTCCAGGGCTGCCAGCACACACATCCATGATAATACCCTGGGCATTGCACATGACCTGGCAGTTGATGGAGGGGTATCCCTTGCGGTTTATGTAGCACCTACCCTGCTCTCCGGGTGGTGTCCTGATGTGTATGTGCGTGCAGTCTATTGCACCCAGTACCACCAGGTTGTCTGCCACACAGTGGGAGAGACGCATATTGCTGGCCAACTCCTCCTGTGTTCGAGGGAAGTATATGTGCTCATTGGCATGTGGTAACATGGCATCCAGGAACTGGTGGAGTACCCTGGATGCTGATGCCTGTGAGATCCCCATGATATCCCCAGTTGACCTTTGAAAGGTACCTGTGGCTAGTATTCTCAAGCTTACACATACCTTCCTGTCCACTGGGATGGGTTCCCCTCTGTTATATATGGTGTCCCTGTCCACCCTGTAATGTAATCTCCAGATCATGTAGCCCCTGGCAGGTTACCCTGGGTCTGAACACCCTTCTCCTCCTCCGATGCCTGGGATGGTTGTCAGCATCATCCTCCACACCACCGTCAGTCTCCAACACATGCTGGTGAATCAAAGCTATGGCAGCCCCTAACATTTACATATTAAAAGTTCCCCATCTGTATACACCAATGGTGCAGAGTGTCTGGGAATACACAAGTGTGTGTGTGTGTGTGTGTGTGTGGGGATTTCACACTTTATACTAATGTGCAATGGATGCTGCTGGTTTAATTGGGTGCGTATGTGCAATTCCAGCTGCAGGGTATCTTAATTATGGGTTTTATAGCAGGCACTGCTATTGTGGGGCCTTTGGTGTTGACTTATGAATGGCTGCCGTGATTCATCTATTGCCCTTTACTTCACTTTTCAACCCGATTCCCCTCCCACTATCAGGCATGCATCCAGCTGCCTGCTTTCTTGTTTTGTACTTTCCCAACCCAGGATTGTGTTGCCAAATGTGTTATGTAGCTGATCTACTGCAAGTTTGCTTTGTTCTGCTGTGACAGTTCTCTTTTCTTTGCAGTACGGCACCTCCCCTTTCCTGTTCTGCAGGTAGCTGCTAGCAGCCTTGTTAGCTGTTGTCAATGGCCCACTGTGAGTTCCTAGGTGTTAATTACTCATTTGTACTCCAATTACCATGCTGCAGCATTTCCTTATTGTCTTCCCGTATCCTTTCTGTTTCAGCTATGGTGCGCACCGCACACAGCCGTTTACTGGGTTCAGGTGTGTTTTCATCCACATTCACATGCACTTTCAGTTACCTTGTGTGCTCTCAGCTAAGCAAAGCTATGGCTACTTCCACACCCCTATCCTGCGGCATTGCTTAGCAACAGGCAACCCGGATTAGCAATGTTCCAATGTGCTTACAACTAAGGTGGCGCACCCTTCTCTTGATGTCATGTTTATCTCCAGGCCACACCTCGGTATTGTACTGCTATGCTGTGTGGTACATCCTTATGCTGGCGGGGATTTTGCGATTCAGCATTACTTGACTCATTTGCATGGCATTGACTACTAATTCCTAGTTACCACACAGAACACTGTCACAGACCCTTAGCAACCCTTGTGCCATGGTTGTAGTGTAGCATGCATGCCATTGACTATTATGGGGAATTCATGAATTGTGTTACATTGCAGTTTTATGACATATAAATATATTTTCATTGTTATCCCGTTTGCGCACCGATGCACTGCAATTTTACTTTGTGTTAGTGTGGCCATGACATTAAATGTTATTTTTTATATGTTGTGCATGTTTTTTTATGCCATTGGCTATATATTTAGCCATTGGCATATATTAACATTATAATACATAAGTTTGGTCCACTTTCATGGCTCCGATTTTATGTTTGAAAAAATGTAAACCTTTTTTTGGTTTACATTTTTGCATGCTTATGCTACACCTGCACCACTTCATGAATTGCTATATACCTTCATTTGCATGCTACACTGCTGCGCATGGGATAATTAGCATACATGCGCAGGGAGCTGCTCAGCTCTGGCGTACGCTGGTAGTGCACGTGGAAACAGCTCGTACCTGAATCGCTCGGCAGCCATATTTGGCATTAGATCACCTATGCTACTCCTGCGCCTGGCGCAAGCTTCATGAATCCCGGGGAAAGCTGAGGACACAGAAAATAAAAAGACAAGAAAAGATGTCTAACGAATCTGACAACATGGATGCACAAGTTACCAAAACAAAATTTTCTGTACTTGCTTCACCTGATAAACACACAGCAACAAAGAGACCTAGAACAGGGAAGCTGTAAGAAACAAGTAAAACTGCCAGTAAAGCTAGACAAGAGCAATCTACGACTCTGGATGAGCTTAAAACAGTCGTTCAACCAATTCAAATGGCCATTCAAAAATTCTCAGATCAGATGGAAAACTATGGGAACTCTATTGCTTAGATAGCAAACAGGATGGAAGTAATGGAGGCCAAGGTATTAGAAAATGAAATTAAGATTGACCAACTTCAAAAAGATACTGATAAAAACACAAAATACATGCAAGAACTCCAACAAAAGATTATAGATCTGGAAGCGAGATCCAGATGAAATAATATAATCATAAGAGGCATTCGGAAAGTACTGAACAAGCTAAACTAATGCAACATATACAAGAAATCCTGGGAATACTGCTAGAAAACATGCACCTAGCAAAACAGATTACAATTGAAAGAGCCCATAGAGCTCCTAGACCCTGACCCAATATGGTAAACCAAGGCAAGTTTATATTAAACTACTTAACTATCAAGATGTATCTAAAATACTTTCAGCTGCTAAAAAAGGACATGTAATATGGAATAGCAATAAAATTTACTTTACACAAGACCTCCCTCTACAAATAAAACAAGAAAGAAATTATCAGTTTTTTGTACTTACCTGATTCAAAAGAACATAAAATTCCAGATGAAGTATCCCAATGTGTTTGTTTTTCAGCATAACGGTGCCAAATACTCACCCTCTACAGTAAAAGAAGCCAAAACAACATTTATGAATGCTTTTAATGAAGCTTCGACAAATAAAGACAAAAACAACAGCTAACTACAAAATTCTATCCTGACGGCTTCTCGATTTGTCTCCGGTTAATGTTTTGACCTTATTTAATCCATATTTACCTATTTTTAGCATAAAAACCTTTCCGGACACTTTCTCAGTCAAAACTGCAGTTCAGTTGTCCTCAGATGTGCAAACCATGCTCCCATGTGTTTCGCCTAACCTTTCAACTCTGAAAACCCTCGAGATTTAAAGAAATAAGCACTTTTCTACCTATTCTAATGTTGACATTGGTAGATTCTCATCTAAGACATTGTTTCAGTTATAAATAAATAAAAAAGTAAAGATTAGTGATTTTGGAAAAGACCTTTCTCAGGAAACACACCCAAACCACAAGGAAGTGAAACAAAGAATTGTACTTGATGTCACTAAGTTACACAATGATATGGGAGCAACTGCAGATTCAACAAAAGATCACAAAAATAAAGCTGAGACATTAGAAGGGACTGAATCGCATACAGGACTTTTAAAACGACTGTGAACTGGTACCAAATTATAAATAATTTAACATCTGTAATAACTATTCCAGGTTTTGCAAAGTGATATATATTTTTTTCTTTCTCCTCTAAACAGGAGATCATAACAGACTTCAGGTTATAAGGGCTAGAATACTATGTTTAACAACTAAGAAGCCTAAAGGAGACTTTATAACACAACACATCAGATTAAATGTCTGAGAAGTGAGTATTATATAGTATGCTTTCATAAGATGCGTTTTATAACTTTGCAAACAAAACTGCAAGTAATATGATACATAAAACAGACTAGTTTCTTGTTGAAATCTTATATCTAGTAACAAGATGAACATTGTTATAGACTAAAGGTCATTATTTGTTGTATAACTGATGCAGAAAAGCATAATGTATAGCAGATATAATTAATCTATATGATGCTAAGTACTTATAGCACCTAATACAGTGAAATAACACTAACATCTTAGAGGATGCTCTGGGGTGAGATAGTCTCCACTCATTCTGGCTCTGAGTTAAATTATACCTGGTTAAGACTACAACTGTAAATATGTATACATCTGTGACCTTATTTCTTGTAAAGATGCTTTTGTAACGATTCCTCAATTTTCTTTATACAGCACACAGACTACTACCAGTTTAAATGATTTGTTTTAGAGTCTTTAACATAATAGAAATGCTCATACTATTGTTTCCTTTATGGTAATAAGTGGGCTATTGATTGCTAGACCTAGCTCGGAAAGGGATAGATTCCCTTTATGATACCACATACCATCCTATCCTACAATAAAGTATATATGCTGTAGATGTATTGTTTTAAAAGCTATGACAATATTTTATCTACACTATTTTGTAGATCAATGCCACCTGACAATGCTTCAATTGTCTAGCTCTCTTACCTAGTATAGCTATAGCTAAACACCTGATTAAGCTGGGGGATAGCTCAACAGTGCTATGGAAATGGACATGCATCTCAGCTCTTATTGATGTGATGTTTGTAAACTGATTTACCATAATCTCAGACCATTTTACTCTAGGGATTTGCTAGTTACATGGTTACTTATCTATTACTTTCGTAAATACTTCTTAGATATAATATTAATCTCTTCCAGGCCAAGTAGATATGTGAGTAGGCCTGGAGAAAGGGCAGGAAGAGATAATGTACTGCTTGTCAAAATTATACTATGAACTCATCTTTTATTTATACTAGGAAACCTAACTAAGTCTGTACACAGTAACACTTACAAAAAAATCTAACCCTATATTATGTGGAATATACACGCCTGGAACGCAAAGGGATTCAGTTGACTAAAAAGAGGAGGTTATTTTTTCATTTAGCGATAAAGTCAAAAGTGAATATAATTATGATACAAGAGACCCATATGATAACTGAACAATGGAATTAGGAGTTAAAGAAAAACTGAATTAAGACAATTGTGTCTACGGGGGACAAGTCAAATAGCAAAGGGGTTGCAATTACTGTCAAGCAAACATTTCAAGACACAATCCTAAAACATGATATTGATCCAAACGGCAGATGGTGCTATATAAAGATCAAATCCCCAAATATTAACAAACCTATATTCCTTTTAAACATTTACCCACCATGCATAAATCAGGATTTCATAGTATCACTCTATAAGTTATTATCTAATTTCCCTGACTATTACTATATTATAGGAAGAGATTGGAACATTGTTCAAGACCCTCTCATAGATAGATCAAACACTAGCACTCCATATAACTCAGAGGCGACTGATGCACTCACTGAGTTAAAAAGAGACTTTATACTTTTTGATCCATATCACACCCAGACAAAGGTAATTCTAGTGGCAAATATGCATTCTATTCTCAATGCCATAAAACTTGGTCTAGACTGGATTTTTTTTAATATCAAATGCCTTTTCGAATTTTGGTATATCCCATAATACTGATACAAGATTCTTCTTAGATCACTCCAAAATTACACTCGCTATTAGCTGGTCTGGAAAGACAGACAGAAACAATAATCAATTTAACTGGACTTTAAATCCCATTCTGTTAACGAAAGAGGAAATAATTCAGGAAGTAGAGACTATACTTAATGACCTTCTTACACAACCAGACACTTCCCAAATTCCCTTTGATATCCAATGGGCCTCTACAAATGCTGTAATTAGAGGAATTATGATTAGTAAAGCATAGGTTCATAGGTTCATAGGTTCATACTAGGCTATCTGCCCTAGGGCATTTATAAGCCTAGCCAGAATGTGTTTGGCTTTCGCCACCCATTTTAAATTTATTTTGCTATGCCCTTTTTCGAGGTTAGTATACTGTGCCTCTGTCTAACAGTGACACAGAAGTGATACCCAGGGTAAACCTACGATCTCCCATCCACTCATCAAGATTCCTCTTGAAGAGAGTCAATGAGGGACTCTGCCTAACCTGGACTGGGATTTTATTCCAGAGTGAAGGGAGCCTCTGGGTTATGAATCTGTCCCTCCAGCATGTCCTATTTATTTCAGTGCTGAGGTTCAAGTCTCTCGAGCGCTTAGCTCGATGGGATTTGGATTTTCTGAGGTGCAGCATGTCCATTAATTCCGGGTTGGACATGGCTTTATACGCCAGCCACAGATTGCCTCTGAACAGGCTATGCCACTGAGTAGAGCTGGAGTTTCTTTAACCGGGCAGCATATGGCATCTGTTTGAGCCCTTTGATCCTCTTGGTGAGGTACTTTTGGGGTCTTTCCAGTTGCTGCAGGTGTCTGGTAAGGTACATCCCAAAAGGGGCATTGTACTCAATTATGGGCCTGATGAGGGATGAGTAAAGAGGCACGATGACCTCCCCTGATCTAGATGTGAATCCCTTCATGATTAGGTGGGTTATATAAAATGTTTTTCTAACCACTTTGGCCACGTGGTTGTCAAATGAGAGATTGCTATCAACTTGGGTCCCCAGGTCCCTAATTACTTCTTCTGTAATTAATGGATTACCACCTATGTGGTAATTTGTGGGCACTTTGTTTTTGCCAAAGGGGATGACTATACACTTTTTGGCATTTAGCTAGAGGCCATGGCTCTGGCACCAGTTGTCTGTTTCTCTGAGGCCCTTTTGGAGGATGCTTGTTTCGGCTGGAGAGTCGATTATGGCGCCCAGTTTGCAGTCATCTGCGAACTTGGTCAGCTACATTCCTTCCATGTTGGCCTGTACCTCCGAGAAATATATACCGAACAAGAGAGGTCCCAGGACTGAGCCTTGTGGGACACCACTTGTAACTGGTTTGGAGTCTGACATGGCTCCAGCAATTCTAACCATGTGGGTTCTGTCCTTGAGCCAGTTTGCAATCCATCTAGTGACATAGGGGTTTATATTTAAGCTGGTGATCTTATCTATAATGCCCGAGTGGGGTATTGTATCGAAGGCTTTTGCGAGGTCCAGGTAGGCTGTGTGGACCACCTTCCCCTCGTCAATGGCCTTGGTGACTGTTTCAAAGAAATCAACCAGGTTTAAAAGGCAGGATCTGCCCTTAACAAAGCCGAACTGGGTAGGATCCAGTGTCTGTAGGTCCCCAATATCTTTATTTATGAGGTCCATGATGATCCTTTCCATAGCTTTGCAGAGCAAGCTAGTCAGGCTTATGGGGCGATAGTTTCCAGGATCTGTTGAGGCACCACCTTTATGGAGAGGGACCACTGTTGCTGTACACCACTCTTTGGGCACATATCTTGTAGTAAGGCTGAGATTGAACAGTAGTTTTATGTTTGGGTTTAGCTCTTCTTGGAGTTCATGTAGGACGCAGCCAGGGACACCGTCTGGTCCCATTAATGCTGTGTTTTTTGCTTTGGAGAGGGCGGCTCTTACCTGAGCATCTGAGATGTCAGGGGGGCAGCACTCTGCTGGGATAGATATTTGCCCTTTTGGTGGGGAGGGGGGGGGAGTTTGTGCTGAACCTGTCAGCTAGGATGATGGCAATGTCTGTGGGTTCAGTGTATTTTTTGTCATTTTGGACTAATTCTGAGCATATCTGGGAATTACCACCCAGGTTCCTAACATAACTAAAGAAAGCCTTGTGATTATCCTGAGTGTCCTGTGCAATTTTTCTCTCGAAACTGGCCTTAGACAATTTTATGAGTGCCCGTAGTTTTTTGCTAATACTGATCAGTGATGCCTTCCCTTTTTGGGATTTTGCTCTATCATTTAGTAGCTTCCTCCTTCTATTGTATAGTTTGTTTATGGCTGGGGTCCACCAGACAGGACATCTGCCTTTGGGGGATTGGGTCTTGGTTTTATTTGGGATCGCATGATCCATGCATTCCTGAAGGTGTTCACAGAATGCGTTTATAAAGGATTCTGCGGTCTGGGCCGTATTTTCCACAGGCCCGGGGGCTTTGAAGGATTCCACCTCGGTTTTGAGGAGTGTGAAATTTGCTTTAGAGAAGTTTTTCACTGTGGTTTTCTGGACAGGGGGTGGAGTTGGGATGTGAATATCCAGTGAGATTAGTTTATGGTCTGATCTTACCAGTGAGGGATACACTTCTGGTCTGGAGCATAGAGTCCCCATGTTGGTGATGATCAGGTTAAGTATGTTTTCCCCTCTTGTGGGAGTGGTAACAAGTTGTTCCATAGCATTTGAGTTTATAAATTCTAGGAACCTTTGGGCTAGGGTGTTGGAGCTAGAGTAATGCTCCCAGTCTATGTTTGGGTAGTTGAAGTCGCCCAATTTGGAGAGACCTTCATATTTTCCAGTGTTCTCAGGAAGGCCGAGTGGGGTTCCTGGGTTTGGGAGGGTGGTCTGTAGCAGGCTATAAACTGGAAGGCAGTTTTACCCACTGTTAGTTGCACATGGATAGTCTCTGATGCTTCGTGCTTTGCCACCAACCTGGAGGTGTGGGTATCTTTGATGAATATCGATACTCTCCCTCCTTTGTGGTTCGGTCCAAGTTTTGGGGCCGAAAAGCATGGTATGAGGTATAACCTGGTAGTGCTGGGGTGCTCTCGAGCCCTGAAGCAGGTTTCTGTTACTGCACAGATATCGATGTTCTCCATGCTAAGGAGAGTTTTGAGTGCGTGCATCTTGAGGTTTAGACTTCTGGCATTGAGTAGCATTACTCTTAGTTTCTTATCCCTTGTGATACCTATGGAGGTGGGTTTGTCTTTTGAGCCTTGCCTAAAAAGGCACTATGGGGGTAGCAAGAGCCTTTGCCAATATCTGAAAGCCCAGGGTGACAGGTGCAAGCCATCCCTAGCGAAGCATCGTGGCTTGTCGAGCATATCATCCCAAGCTGACAGGCATTGGATCCCCTTTGAATGACACCAGTACTTAAGCCAATTGTTGAAATTGATCATCTTGTCTTCATATTGTGGCATCATTCTTGGTGGGGGTAAGATGCTACTCAAGGTCAGGGTCATACCGGCCTGGGCTACATGCTCAGAGAGCTCCTTTATGTCTCTTTTCATGTAGTCCAGGGAGGTGCCTCAGGTCATTCACACCAGCATGGACAATGACTGAGTCATATTTGTACTTGCCTTGGAGTGACCTGAGTGCTTGTGTTATGTGGCGGATCCTAGCGCCCGACAGGCTGCTCACCGTGACCCTCTTCTTGTTCAGCCTGGTGAGCGGGACGTCAGTGTGCCTGATGATAGAGTCACCTATTACAAGTGTATCAGGTGTGTTGTTTAGTCTTAAGGGCTGTGACTGTTCGGCACACTGGCATTGTGAGATATGTGTTGCACGTGTTTTGTTTTGGGGTAGAGGTTGCTTGGGTGTCTGCTTTGGAGTTCTCTGCTGCTTAGGCAGATCTTTATTTAGAGCCTCCAAGTATGTTTTTGTGTGATTATGTGTTTGGTTTGCTGTCATGGTAGGTCTATGTGAGACTGGAATTGTAGTGAGTGTGGTTTCCTTCTCCTCCTGACTGGTTATGCCAGTACTGAGTTGAGAGAGCTTAGCCCCCAGTTTGGCTATATGGTTGCATCTCTCACATGTGTTGGAATTTGTTGGGAGGAGGAGAGGGTTGTCTGTGTACATGAGGCAGTTGTAACATTGCCTCAAGATTCCCAGATTCACCAGCTGGACCGGAGAGGAGATTGACAACTGACCTTTGGACATGCTAGAATAATATTGGGAATTCCTTAATAATTGAAAACAAGGGCCATTGGGGAGTGAGGGTGTAGTGCTTTTAATTTTTAGTGCTGACTTATATAATTGCTTTAGTGAGCAAGTGCCAGATAACTTAAGTGCAATGTGTTACAGGTAACTTAAATGCAAAAATGACAAACAGTAACTTTCTTTCAAGTGAAACATGGAAATAAGTACAGTAAGCAGTGCAGATATCACTAGTGATCCACAGAAGCGCTGAGAATCTGCGTATTAGGTGGAATTAGCATTCCAGGGAAATAACAAGCAAACAAACAACAAGCATATAAACAAAGCTAGATTCAGCAATCCTGGATCTAGTCTATGCTACAGCAAAGAAGGTGTACCAATTTCAGTAAGATACAGTTCAAATATTCAGGCACTATAAACCTTTAACCAGAAATTCCCAGCTCAGAAGGGCAGAGTCCAGCCTCTTCTCCCACAAGAGTGCAGACCACGAACCTTCTTAATGTAAAATAACTGGCCTGAAGCCCAAGTGCTTAAACCAGAACTAATACACTTTAAGAATAACAGACACTGGGCTCTCAATCAGCAGTTCCCAACTTAGAAGGATGAAAGCTACCTGTCCTGCCACCACAGTGCATGCCACAAACCTTCCTAATGTAAAACAACTGGTCTGAAACCCAAGTGCTTAATCCAAAAGACTTAGAATGATAGCTACACTTTAATCAAGTTACTACCAAGCAGTAATAAATACAATTAAATACTTTAGAGAATGCCTGGATTAGTGCTCAAGTTACACAAACAAAGCTAGATCCAGCAGGCCTGAATCCAGTCTATGCCACAGCAAACAAGGCGCACCAACTTCAGTAAGAAGCAGTTCAGATATGCATGCACTATAAGCCTTTAACCAGAAATTTCCAGCTCAGAAGGGCAGAGTCCAGCCTCTCCTCCCACAAGAGTGCAGACCACAAACCCTCTTAATGTAAAATAACTGGCCTGAAAGCCCAAGTGCTTAAACCAGATTTAATACACTTTTAGAATAACAGACACTGAGCCCTCAATTAGCAGTTCCCAACCTAGAAGGATGTAAGCTACCTGTTCTGCCACTACAGTGCAGACCACAAACCCTCTCAGTGCAAAACAACTGGTTCGAAACTCAAGTGTTTAAACCAAAAGGCTTAGAATGAGTTACACCAAGCAGTAATAAATACAATTGAGTACTTTTAAGATGATGCAAAAGTAAAATAAAGTAGGTAGAAACACAAGTACAGTAAAAGCAGATGAAATTTATTTATTTTTTTTTCTGAACAAGTGCTGAGATCAAAGAAACAGATTTGAGTGCTGAAACTAGAAAACTGGCTAGTTATAAGAAAATAAAACTAAGCTAGAAGGCTTCCCTCCAACACAGAAGGGCTTGGGGGCTCAGAAGCCTACAAATAGTCTATACCACTTAAGGCAGGAAACAAGCTTAATTTTTTTTTCTGTTTCCCAGATGCTCTCTTTGTACACAGTAGGAGTGCCTGAAATCAGAATATGATCTCACTGCACTCAGTTGAGTGTGCAAATGAGATGGGCCCAGAAGGAGTATCCAAACACAAATTTACAAGAGGGGCGGGCAGTTTCAAGGCCACTAAGATTAACACCAAAACAAAAACAGGGAGGCTGGGTGGGACTAACTGAAGAGCAGAGTCAAAACTTCCAATTCAGTTAATATTCCTGCAACAATACTATAGGAAGAAACATGCAACTAAGGAGACATCACTTAAAAATAAAATTACTGAACTTGAAAATAAATTACAAACAAATTACGACCAAGAAATAGAAAAACAAATAGCTTTACATCAGAAAGAACTATACTTCCTAAATGCTAATAATCTCTCTTTTCAGGAAATAAAAACAATAGCCAACTAAGCTGAATGGGCTCAAATGCTATCCAAATTTCTAGCCAACCCAATAAATCAAAGAAAACCTCTCCAATTAATTCCAGAACTTATATAAAAAGATAACAATTACAGCTGCAATCAAGACAAGATCCAGCTGTTTGAAGAACTATATTTATAGGTTCATAGATAGGTTCAAAGGTAGGTACTAGGCTATCGGCCCAAGGGCCTACGTAAGTCTAGCCAACAAGGTTTCCTGGCTTATGCCACCCAACAAAGTTAATTTCCTGTGCCCCTGTCAAGCAGAGCCACAGAAGTGATCTCTGGGGTGTATTTCCTATTTCCCATCCACTCATCAAGATTTTTCTTGAAGAGTGCTAATGAGGAACTTTGCTTGACATAGATGCGTAACTTGTTCCAGAGTATAGAAAGTCTCTGGGCCAGGAATCTATCCCTCCAGCATGTCCTGTTTATTGTGGTGACAAGGTTTAGGTCCCTAGAGCATGTAGCTCGGAGGGATTGGGATTTCTTTAGCTGCAGTATGTCCAACAGCTCTGGGTTTAACATAGCTTTATATGTTAGGCAGAGATGTCCTCGGAGTAGGCGATATGCTACAGAGTAAAGCTGGAGTTTTTTGAGATGGTCAGTGTAGGGCATCTGTTTGAGGCCAGTAATCCTCTTTGTGAGGTACTTCTGTGGCCTTTCCAGCTGCTGCAGATGTATTGTGAGGTACATTCCAAAAGGGGCATTGTACTCTATAATGGGTCTAATGAGTGCCGAGTAGAGGGGAACAATGACCTCTTTTTTTCTGGATGAGAACCCTTTAGTGATGAGGTATGCCACATAGAAGGATTTCCTGACTACTGTGGCGATGTGATTATTAAAGGAGAGACTACTGTCCACCTGGGTCCCAAGGTCTCTTATCACACATTCAGCATTAAGTAGACTGCCATTTGTGTGGTAGTTCATGGGTATGGAGTTTTTTCCAAAGGGGACGACAATGCACTTTTTGGCATTGACCTTGAGGCCATGCCTTTGACACCAGGCATCTGTCTCAGTGAGGCACTTCTGTAGGATGTCCACATCATTTGGGGACTTGACTATGACTCCTAGTTTGCAGTCACCAGCAAGCTTCATTAGCCAGAGGCCTTCTGTGTTAGCTTGTACTTCAGAGAAGTAGATACCAAACAGGAGAGGTCCCAGGACTGATCCCTGTGGTACTCCACTTGTCACTGGTTTGAAGTCAGATTTGGAGTCTGCAGCTTTTACAGTGTGGGTTCTGTCAGTGAGCCAGTTGGCAACCCATCTTGTGATGTAGGGATTTATACCTAGTTTAGTGAGTTTAGCTATAATTCCAGAATGCGGGATGGTGTTGAAAGCCTTGGCGAGGTCAAGATAGGCTGTGTGAACCACCTTACCCTTGTCTATGGCTTTGGCGACTGCCTCAAAGAAGTCAATCAGGTTCAGAAGGCATGATCTGCTTTTCACAAACCTGAACTGGGTGGGGTTCAGAGTTTGGAGGTTACCAATGTCTTTGTTTATGAGTTCCATGATGATAAGTTCCATGGCCTTGCAGACCAGGCTCGTCAGGCTAATAGGACGATAGTTCCCAGGATCAGTGGTGGCTCCCCCTTTGTGGAGTGGGATAACTGTTGCTGTGCACCATTTAGTGGGTACAAAGCCTGATGTGAGACTATGATTGAACATGGTGCTTAGGTGGGGAGCCAGTTCATTCTGAAGTTCGTATAAAACGCAGCCTGGGATGTTGTTCTGTCCCATGGATGCTGTGTTTTTGTTTTTAGAGAGTGCAGCTTTTACCTGCATAGATGTGATTACAGAGACTCTGCATTCTTCCTGTATAGATATGGGCCCTTTAGGGGGTGAGAGGTGGGGTAAGGTTATCACTGAACCTATCTGCCAAGATGTTGGCAATATCAGTTGGTTCTGTAATTTTCATGCCATTGTGCTGTAACTCAGAGCAGATCTGGGTGTTGCCATTGAGATTCTTGACATGGTTATAGAATGCTTTGTGGCTGCCCTTAGAATCAGTGACAATTTTGTTTTTGTAGCTAGTTTTGGAGGATCTTATAAAGGAATTCATCTTCTTACTGAGGCTGACCAGGGAGCTCCTCCACTTATGGGATTTTACTCTCTTTTGCAACAGTTTTTTCCTTCTGTTGTAGAGTTTGTTTATGCAGGGGAGCACCAGATTGACTTACTTTTTTGGAGAATAGGGTCTTGGTTATGTTTGGGATAGCATGATCCATGCACTTGTGTAAGTGCTTATAGAGAGCATTTGTGTAGGATTCAGTAGTCGTAACTGTATTGTCCATCTGCATGGGTGTCATGAAGTTCGCCACTTCTGTCTTAAGAAGCATGAAGTTGGCTTTGGAGATATTTTTTTACCATGGTTTCCTTAATGGTGGGTGGGGGCAGGATGTGGATATCTAGGGTGATTAGCTTATGGTCGGATCGGACCAACAAGGAGTTGACTTCAGGTGTGGAACACTGGTCACTCATGTTGGTAATGACTATGTCTAGAATATTGTTGCCCCTGGTGGGGGTGTGGATAAGTTGATCCAGGGCATTGGAATTTATGAATTCCAGAAAGTGGTGAGTGAAGGGGTTGGTACATGAGTAGTTTTCCCAGTTAATGGTGGGGTAGTTGAAATAGCCCATTATTAGGGTGTTTGGTTGAACCCTAATATTTTCCAGTATATCAAGAAAAGAGGAGTGGGAATCCTGGGGCACAGTGGGGGTTCTGTAGCAAGCTACAATTTGGATTGCAGTTTTGCCCAGAATTAGTTGCACTTGGATAACCTTGGATGCATTACTCTGTGCAACTAGCCTGGAAGTGTGGATATCCTTAATGAATATGGACACACCTCCGCCTTTGGTGTTCTTGTTCATATTACATTCATATACAGATCAACCCAACACTATAATAAACCAAGAAATGGAATTATTCCTGAAACAACTAAACTTTCCAACACTCTCACAAGACCAGCAACAACATCTCTCATCTCCCATTACACTCCAATAAACAATTATAGCTATCAAAAATCTTAAGTTGAATAAATCTCTGGGACCAGATGGATTCATGGCAGAATTTTATAAGACTTTTATTTCTATAACTTCTAAAATATTACTTAACCTATTTAATTACCTTATAATTAATAATATTACTGATCAGCATTGAAACGCTTCAAAAACAATATTTGTTCTTAAAGACAACACTGGCCCTAAAAATGCTTGGAACTACAGACCCATCTCTTTTATAAATGTGGACATAAATATATTTGCCTCCATCTTAGCCAATAGATTAAAAACTGTGATAACCAGCATCATTTCAGCCTTTCAGTCTGGTTTTACACAATACAGACAACCCTATGACGCCACCATAATACTGGATGCTATGGCTACATTATCTAGCCAGAAAAATGTCCTGCTCTTTGCTCTGGTAATAGATGCATCTAAGGTCTTTGACAGAATCAATCTAAAATTTTTATTCTCAATATTACTGTGAAAGCTGCCAGCCTAGCTAGATAGAATTTTGCAGATAATTCTGTCATTTGTAAATATGAATGTAAACTACAGGATTGTTGTCTTAAATGTAAAGAAATAGTGTTACATGTGGAACTGGGAAAAAATGTGACAACAGCGCACTCGACTGACCAAAGTAAAGCATGTGGTGACCCTTTCATGTAGACAGTGGTGCCGAAGAGTCTAGATGATGTAATTCTTGATATTGTTTTTAACCAAGAGTTAAATTGCTAGATTTAAACATGCAAATGTATTTTTATTGCTCTGTTTCCTGACCAGCTGCAAGATAACAAAAGGAGATGTTAAGAATGTAAATGCAGTTTCTGTTAGCCTGGGAACCCAGGAAAGCATGAAGAATGATGTAATGTGAATCAGAACTGCAATTTCAATTTAAACAGAGGGAACCAGAGATTATTGAGTATTTTTGTCTTGACCATCCAACTCATCAGCACTCTGCCTGTTTTCTTATGTAAGTTATCTTAGACTTGTGTTTTCTCTTAGAAATAGCTAGGAACTAGAAAGATTAGACTACATGTTTTTCTGTGATGCCAGAACTATACTACTGAATTATTTTAAGTATTTATCTGTGATCTCTGAACTCTTGACTAGCACTGTGTAGTAAGAAGTATTGCCTTGTGTTTTTATTATTTATTATTAAATATTTTAAAACCTTTAAACTGTGGCTGTTTTGTGTAGAGATAATTTAAGCTCTAGAGTACATTGCATATTTATAGTGATTACTGTACCAAGTCACTCTAATAAGCCTTGGCTGTTTAGTTATACTACCAATTGGATAATAATATCGCATAGTAATAATTGGAAACCCTTTTAAGGGCCTTTGAGTAGCTGATAAATATTAGCTGTGTGGTGGCAAGTGGTACTATCATATAGTCTGGGTAAAAGGAGCACAGCTGGAGAACATGTGCCAGCCTTCCCCAGGAGTGTCTGTGTGGTTGTATAAACTCTTATCTCAAAGTGTGTGTGTGTCAGCTACTTGGACAGGGACACAAAGCACTGGTTGGACAGAGAGGGTGCTGGAGATTTTAGCTTGCCCAGCTGGCTGGGATCTGGACCCTATAGCTGTGCCAGTGGGGAGTCTTCTTATTGGGGACCTGGAGAGCAAGGGAGCAACCAGCCCCAGACTGACTGTGATCTCTATGTGCTGTTAGGGGAAATTGCACTATACTGTGTGTATTTGTTATCCTTTCCTTCATATATGAGACGCCCTCTCTGGTCTTAGTAGTGAGGATTGAGGCTCCTTGATTGCTGGGCCAGGGCACGGGTGTCACAGTTACCATACTTTAACATCCCCCAGAATTTAAAAAACTCATCAAAATATTATACTCCAAAGCACATACTATACTCCAGGTTAACAAAATATTCTCTTCTAGAATCGATATTAAAATAGAACTAGACAAGAATGCCCCCTGTCTCTATACCTCTTCAATTTATACATTGAGCCACTATTTCTTCTTATCACATAAAAAAAACTATCAACATATATCGAATCTATATAAAACAATGATCCCTTTTACAGCCTTCACAGATGACTTAAACCTATGTTTTACAATACTGAGTTCTGACATCGAGAAAATCTCAACCTCCATAAATGTCTTCTCAAAATTCTCTAATTATAAAATAAATCCAGAAAAATCACAAATATTCCTAGTAATCTATCCTCCAAAGTAACAATATACTCCCTACCCACAGAAATTAAATTTAAACAAACTATGAAATACCTTGGAATCACTTTTCACCAAGACTCGTCACTACTTTACCAAAACACTGTCACAAACCTATGGTCAACAATACAGCATGGCCTTCATAGATGGGGAAAACTCCATCTATCCTTATTAGCTAAGATTGCCACTATCAAAATGAACATGCTACCCAGAATGATATACGTATTCAATGCTACGGACATAACAATACAAACTAAGTTCTTTCATTAATTACATTCCTCTCTTTTCAAATTTGTATGGTATCCTAAATCAATCAGAGTTGCATATAAAAACCTGATTTTCCTAAAGAAAAAGGAGGCTTAGCACTTCCAGAGTTTAAACAATACTATGACATAATAAGAGTCAACAGGATCATGGCAACATCTGAATACAACCCAAACAGGAAAACATGGTCTCCCACTTGGACATCTCTGTATTATAATTATGTTAAATCTTTAGACATAAATCCCCTAGCTCTCCCATTCTTGGACAAAAGTAGTTTAAAGAGCCTGAAGCTAGGTAAAACACTAGGTGAAAAGATTAAGACACTGCAAAAACTTTTTGACTCACTAAATGTATATAATGCCTTTATTATAATGCAACCCCTACATATGAATCCCAACCTTAAGATTAATGGTAAAATGCTAAACTTAAAATCATACCCATTGTTAAGGGATCTGACGGTGTTAGACCTTCACTCATATAGGAATCAATCAGAGGTGAGAATAACATTGAACCTACCTAAATAATACCTAATTATGCTAAGACAGACCAGAGACGTATGCCAGTATACTTAAAAATCCTAAAATTACATAGAATGACATAAACTTAGTCAAAATACTCTGGTCTCTACTAACACTGAGAAAGAAAATTATATCCAACTCATATAAACTTATTATGTCAATAAGGTACCAAGAAGAGATACTATTCTCAAAATATTGGTGTGGTATAGACTCACTAATTTCTAATGACCAAATAACCAAATCTATTCAAATGACTAATAAATATATACCCTTCAGAAAATTGAGTTACACACAGTTCATGATATTAAATAATGCATACTTTACTCCGACACAAATAAACAAATTTAAACCTACTTTACCTCCCTTATGTCCATATTGTGATAATCAGAATATTGACCTACTACATATCTTTTGGAGCTGTAAATGATCATACAAACTCTGGTGTTCACTTAAAGTCAGATTAAGTAAAATGGGATATGAGAAGTCTACACTATCCTGGAAATTTGCCCTATTACATGTTTCCCCTGTGAAGCTAAAGAAACAACAGGAACGACTGTTAATTATACTGTTCACACTTATAAAATACCACATTACACTGAACTGGAAAAACAGAACTCAACTTTCTTGGAACGGATTCAGACAAATAGCTATTACATACATAACAGCACACAGATTCTTAATTCATACACAGAAACAAAACACACAGTTTGTTGAATTTTGGAATTCATTAATAGATCATGTCTTGAGGTAATATGCAATGACTTCTAACAATTCCTAACTATTAAATCATAAAACTGTATTTTTTTGTCCACCCCCCCATTTTCTTTATAGCCACTAAACACCAGGCAACTTGATATAATTCTGCGAAATGTTTCACTTCCCCAAAGGCAATCACTACATATCAAGTACATTTACAATGACATTATATTTGTTGTGTCCTATTGGAAAGCAGTACATATGTATATATGTAAATAGTTTATGATATGATTTAATACTATTCTCAGTTTTTGCTAATCATATATGATAACATTAACGTTTTCATTCTATTATACTTCTCTGTATTGGATATTGTTATCTGCTCATATCTTTTCTTTAATTTTGAAATGTTTGTTCTTGATTTTGAACTGAATGAACATGTCATTTAAGAAAATACAATAAAGAGATTGTAAAAAATATGTAAGTGCACTTTGTGTAAAAAATAAAGTGAAAATGAATCATAGAAGCTAAAAATTATAAGAAAGTGGAAAATGCAAATGACTATATAACAGTCAAGGTGGCATCTGGTAACAAACAAGCAACAAAAAACTGCATCCATTTTTAACACTGTAGTTAGAGGCATAGTCAAATGGAATGTAAAAATAAAAATAAAGTTTTATAGAATTTGTGAAGGTATTAACTAGTGTTTAAGAATGTCTCTTAAATGTAAAAAAAAAAAAAACAGTAGCAGAATATTATTGTTATAAAATAAAATGAGCAAAGTCAATGATCCTTGTGAGAAAAGTAGAAATGTATTGTATGGATAAAGCAAAGCAGAATATTAATGCTGTAGAGTAAAATGAGTAGAGTGAAATTCGCTTGTGATTGAGGTAGAAATGCAGTGTGTGAATGACGAGATAAGTAATCTCTGAGAAAGAAAGCTCTTCTCTGAGCTGTGTGTGAGAAGCCCTGACAGCAAAGCTTTGTATGATTGACAGAGTTAGATGGAGAACTCATGGATAAGTTTGCATAAGCTGGAGACTGTGGCAGTGTAGAATGTAATGTCTAGTCACTCTAAACTGCAAATTAAGTCTGCAAACACATTAGCATATTCTGGATACAGGCTGATGCCAGTGGTACAAATAAGATTTACCCATGTGGACAAGAATAAGGAGCACAAGCAGCCATTTCAAGCTATAATGCTGTATCACTGATGTCAATTAAAGTACTCTTACACATTCGGTAAAGATAACGTTATGGCTATGGATGTGAAAAGGGAATGAAGGCAATTTAGATAGGAACATTAAAACTCACAATGAAGCATTGTTTTCCTTTAGGAAATGTCCAGATATTGATTCAAGGTCATACTTTGTGCTCTTCAGAAATAAAACTAAACAGCAGTGAGAAGACCCAAAGCAATCTTTCATGGATAATAACATTTCGGGCTACTAAGCAATCCAACTAACTTCTAGAATGAAGTCAGCTTTTTTACTGTGGGAAGAGGCCATCAAGCTCTTACAATTCAGGCCCTGCTGAAACTAGAAATTGTCTTTTACTTCCTGACTACCTTCAAATGTGCATTCTTTAACAATTGTCAAACTTTAAGTACTACTGCACAGCTAAAATGATCTCAGTTCTTCCTTGTACCCAAAAGGTTTTAAATGATGGCATTAAAACTAACCACACAGCTACATGAAGACCTTCCTAATAGTGGAAGTCTTGCCTATAATAGCACATGTTCTTTGCTCCTTAAAAGAAGTCTGCAAGGGTTGCATTATCAGACCCATCAGCATGTATTCAGGCTTCAGGATGGATTCAGTCTGTCCATACAGTTTAGTTTTTGCAGGAAACCTACTGTTTGGTGACGGCCAGTTAATATTTGGGACATCATCACCCGAAGGTCTCTCATGTTTAGTAATGGTGGGAAGTCTTAGAGAAGCACACCTCTCAACTTCTCAAAGCAAGAAATCTGGGTAACGTTAAAAATAATGGGGATACAAGGGCCCCAAAATAAAGATATATTTTACAACTTTCTCTTGTACACTTAGAACATTTCTAGAGTGACAGAGTTTGCATTAACATGCATTTTCTGAAGGACATGAAGTCTGAAACTTGATGATTTGCCGGAAGATCACAGATTTTATAAAGAACTTTCCAAAAATATAAGGTAAAAATCTGGGCATTTTGTGAAAATCTGTACAGATGAGAGGTATGGCAAGAAGATGAGTGTTACATTTCATCACTTTCTCCCTGTCCTCTAAATTTGTCTTTCTCTATAGATATATGTATATGTATGCATGTATGTTTATATATATATATATATATATATATATATATATATATATATATATATATATATATATATATATATATAGTTCAGGGTGTTGGATTACAGCCTTGGGAGTATCAGTGTTTGGAATAATCACCTTCAAGGCTTTAGATGTTATGGGGGGGGGGGGTGAACATGATTATTCATAGTGGGCCAAGTTTTCCTGTTATTAAAGGTCACCTTTCCTTGTTTTACTTCAAACTTTAGGACATTTTTTAGTATCCACTGTTATAATATACTAGATAAACTTTTCTAACTGCACATGTTACTTTCTAAACACATATCAGATAATTTCAAGTGTTTAGCATGGCTTTTCCAGAGGCAGAAACAAAAAAAACTGTCCAACTGACGTTCACAGATATATGTCCACCAGCTGAAAATATTTCTGATAAGGAGTTCTCCTTGCAACCTTATCAAAGCCTTTTCTATGGTTAGCCATGTTAGACTCATTGGTTCTGTGTCGAGGACAGGTTATGTTACAGTACTATTATCTTTCACATCAGTGTTTCCAGGTCTTTGTTTTCATCTCCTGCAAGATTCCACAAGGAGTACCTCAGAGGTCTGTAGTTAGACCACTAAATGTTATCACTCAACTCCATTCTTTATGTAAATGACTTTGTAATTTGCATATCATCTGTTTCACATCAAATCATAAAAATAACCTTTGGTCTGATTTAGTCCATGTGACTAGCTGCTTTAGGGATATACTGTACATCTACTGATAAAATTGAAAACAATCTATGTGGAGCACCTGCCTGGCAGAGACAAGTTCAGTCATACCAAGAATGTATCCTGTAGCATTAATAAGTATTAATTAATGCTCATCTTTTAACTACTTTATATTTTGCCTTAACTCTGTTTGTGTAGTTTCTTGTTTTACAGGTGAAATGCAAAATAAAGAAAATATTCTTTTGGTGTTTGAAATTCCCCAGAATCTTCATTTCAGCTTATAGAGCAGAAATATGGAAAGGCATGCCATTTTGCCATCTCAGATTAAATATGAGATTCATTTTGATAGCTAATACCTCCTCTAAAAACGTACATAACTTACAAAGGATCTGTATTTATCTCTCTTTGTCATCCCTAAACAGAACATCATTGTTCAATTTTAAAAGGGACTGAATGCTGCACAGTAAAAATGGTTTGATATTATTTGGCTCCCTGTGTTTTTAAGTTGCAGCAATTAGAAAAATATCTAGTATCACTTCAAATGCTTTCTAGTTCACCAGTATATGTAAACATTTGTACAGACCTAATACAGAGAACAGGAAACATGCTTAAGGCTAGAGACAGCATTTGTTCTAATCTGGGTTCTACAACATGGGACACTTTTCTAACTGCAGTCAGAAATGGCACAGACCTAAGAAATTAAAAAAAAAATACCTGCTTTTTAAAAACATAGTGCTCTGTAATGGCTTTTGTCATACTCCTGCAGCAAGTCCCTCCTTTCTCCGTACTGTGCTTGATGATAACACTTTATCAGTGTTAGCTGACCTCTGCTTCTGTAGATAAGCTTTTTTGAAGAGCATATCCTTTATAGTCTGATCCTTAGAAATACAAACTGCCATAATGGCTTTCATCTTAAAATATTATTATTCTTGACTTATTTTCTTTTGGAAGGGCATGGGCTTGATGGTTGGATGTATTCAATACAAAGATCTCATTTTTTCCTTGCTGTTTTGAAGTATTTGGGGCTCGAGATACCTACCATCGTGTGGTCCCTAGTACTGCATTTAATGTATTACATCTTTATGCTACATTAGATTTGAGTCTGTATTGTGAATACCTCTGTGGTTGTTTAAGGTTTAACTGAAACTACTACAACTCTTTTTTTTTTATTTAGTGCTATTTTATTTGTATTTATGTTTGTTTACTGTGATATTAGTGCACTGATCAAAAATATTCAGTTTCAGGTAAATCCAAGATAAATAACATTACAAAGGAAATGAAGAGAGTGATAATACAAAAACAAAAGCCGAGAACAATAATATATACAATAATGACCTAGTAGCATATCATCCTGAATAGTGAATATGGAGAATAAAGAGAAAGAAATGTAGACTAATTGTTAAGAGGTAGAGTGGTGCGTCCCACATGAAAGCAGCTGCTGATTGTGCAGATGTAACTTCAGCTGAGGTCTACATTTTGAAGAGGCTGAGAGTCCCTTTAGGTGGACAGAAAAAGATTCACAGAGTATAGTGCTAGAGTAGAAATTGTATGATTTGTACAGTGTGGTTTAGTTTTTGGTACTTTCAGTGTGGGAGTTGTAGGACAGTGATTACTAAGGTTGTAGGAGGAGGTTTTAGACACAAGCATAGCAGCAAGAGGAATGACTATTGTAGGAGTATGAAGAGCAATACCACCAGTAAGAAGCCTGGTCTCTGATAGGAAGACATTTGGCTTTGGAAACCGTCAGTCAATAGTATTCTTATCTTTTAATTTCTACAAGTCTTTTGGGTTTCTAATACCATGATGGGAATGGACCCCATTCCTAAGTCAAAGTATGATTAAAGTTCATGAAATTACTATTGTTTCAATCTTTGATGTCAGCCAAAAGTGCTCTTCATTGCACCCGCAATGTGTCCACTAATGACTCCTTCTGCATTTCGTACAGAGTTACATGTATGGGTAGTATATCTAAATATGATTGTAGATTCTTTTTTATAAGACCCGTTGATCCTACTACTATTGGAATTGTCTAGGTATCTTATGTTCATTGCTCTCGTTTCTGCCTGCAGATCCTGATATTTTATGACTTTGTGTCTCCATAGGTCTCAACCTCTTAAGTGGCCAATGTGGAACACAGACCCTAACAATGTGTGACAAATGGTCAAAATGTGGAACACCCTATTTTCGCACTGCGCGAAAATGCGCCATTGGAGCTTGGTAGAACTGTAACATTCAATACCACACTTCTCAGATCCAAAAACCTTTGATAATCTGCAATACCATAACTACACCATAAGTAAATGAAACAGCACTTAGAAAATGTAGTAAATGTGATTTTTAACAGACATATTGCAATTCACACAAAGTTTAGACCAAGTTAAACATCCTATTCCTATCATATGTCTGATGTAGACTTACTGTAATACTATATGCTGCTGTGGCTTTCTTGGCAGCCTCTAACACATGTAGTAAATGTGATTTCTATTTTTGTAAACAGACATATTGCAATTCACACACAGTTTAGACCAAGTTAAACATCCTATCATATGTCAGATGTAGACTTATTGTATGCTGCTGTGGCTTTCTCGGCAGCCTCTAAAACAGGTTTTGGCAGCTTAATATCACAGACATCCAGTTCTTCATTCATTTTAATTGCCAACAAAGAGTTCAGTGTTTTTACACTCAGAGACTGACGCAGTTCAGTTTTCACTTTCCGCACCATACTAAATGCCCTTTCCGCTTGTGCATTAGAGTGTGGCAAGCAAAGTAGGCTCATCATCAGCTGCTTAAAGAGTGGCAGTTTCTCTTCAGTGCAAAGGTCCCTCAGAAGGTGTGCCCAGTACTGTAACACACATGAGTGGGGCCCATCTACTGGGCCTGTCAGAATCCCAGTGTCCTCGATCTGATATTGGGTGAACTCATCGATTAGTTGTTCGGCCTCAACATCATTTTCACATACACCCAGACGGAAGCCAACATCTCTGACCAGCCCTGAAGAAATGTCCAATTTTTTGGCTGGATTAATAAGTAATGCAGCGTCTTTCAGTAAGTGATCCTGCATGGGAAACTTTTTCAGCATTTTCTGCAGCACTGCAGCATAAAAAGCTGCAACTTTTTTATAAAAGTTAAATTCAATGACTGTGCCAGCAATATCCTCCTCATGGAGGTTCATGTACTGCTTGACTTCATAGCCAATACGAAGTTCACCATTTGGTAGAACACAGCTACTGTCAGTCAACACTGACACATCACTGTGTTTGATTAGTCTGACAGCAGATGCAGGTCTGAGGAGTCTGCCAGCATACTGCTGCAGGAGTTTATGCACAGTGGCATGCAGTGTCAGCAGCTGACTTTCTCTGCTCTGAAGCTGTATGTTGAACTCCAGTAAGGGTTCCAGTGCATACTTAAGGAACATAAAAATCATATGCACTTCATGACTCTGCAAGTTTTTAGAAATTAAGTCAATCTTAGCAGACCTTGACTCTGCAGACAGAAAATATGAATTTAGAGCTGGCCACATGTCCAGGGTTCTCTGTTAATAACCTTACCAAGACTGAGCCATCTAGTAGGTGCATGTCTAATGATCTTGAGGGGGTCAGTATCTGTGAACAAAGCAAATTCCTGAAGTTTTTGTTGTCTTTGTGCACTGGAACTGAAATGGCAATACAGATCTGATACAAGTTCTTCAACTGGTGAATGTAGTGCTTTTACAGCAGCCTTACTACAGAGATCTGCCAAGTGGCAGAGACACCCCATGTTTACAATTGTGGGCTTCACCTCCTTTAAACGAGACAGCACAAAATTGTGTTTTCCAATCATTGAGGCAGCATTGTCTGAAGAAAAGCCCACAATGTTGGAAACTGGAATGTTAAATTTTGTCAGGCTGGACATTAAAGAATCAAACATTGCTTGTCCAGTTCCGGACACACATTCTGGCATATCAAGGAACCTTGTCACATTTTTGCTTGCCTTTTCATCAAGGTAACCAACAAGGATGACTAACAGTTTGTCATCTCCCATGTCTGTGCTTTGGTCCATATACACACAGAATGGTGATTTCTGGCAGGCTGCTGCAGCAACATTCTGGTAATGAGGCCCCAGCACATCCCGTGCAATGCATGCTGCCTCTGTCGCTCCACATGTCATTTTACGGAGAACATCTTGATCCTCTCCACACTTCTTCATAAATTTCAGGATGTGTTCTCCTGCTGCAAATGATAAGTTGTGTTTAGCAAGGAGAGACACAAAACCAACCTCTGCCTCAACCACCTTTGTACTTGCTAAACTCTGTGGTCCAAAGAAATCCACCATAGATCTTCCAGCTGCATGCTTGCAATTCTGCCTGTGTTTCTCACTGTTAGCATGTCATTGCAGGTCATGTCGGCCCCCATGATGGATTGTGAAATCCGTGTTACAAGTCTTGCAGAAGGCAAATTTCACTCCGCCTACTCATAGAAAGCCAGTCAAAGGCACTTGCCCAGCTTGGCTGAAAAATTGTGTATCTTCTCTTCTTTGGGGTGTGAGCTGTATCTACATCCCTGTCCTCACTGCAGTCTGGGTAGTCTATACCTAGCAGGTTTGCAAAACAGTGGTGTTAGACAATGAAACAAATGGGACTAAGTGCAGAAAGGAAAATTACAAGATGTCCTCAATAGCAAAGATACAAGACAATAGGGCCATAACCTACCCATATCACTGGAAGTTTCCTGACTTTGCACCCTCTTCTCTTGCTCATCTCTGCTCCTTTTGTTTACTATAAAGGCTTGCATGCTTCACTTCCTTGCCTCAATGACACTTTCAATCCTCTGGTGCTCACTTGCCCACCTATCTTTATCCAAAAACAAAGTCAATTAGTTTCAGAGACGTACGAGGGTGACAAGCAGCAAAAACATACAAACACTTTAAAAACTGCTCTTAATAAACCTAGAAAGTTGCTAGAACAAGGACCTGTCATGGCATACAGTCCCCCCCCCAAAAAAATATATATAACAGACATTAGGGACAAGCAGCAGAAACAGATACTTTAATGTTGTTGTTTTAAACTTAGAAAAGTTGCTAGAACAGGATCTGTGGGACAAGCAGCACAAATACAGACTAAATATTGCTTACACACTAAAAGTTGCTAAAATCACAGGGTCTGTGCTAGCATAAGGGAAATGTTTGCAACTATTACAGCCTAAAACACTTACCTCTGCTCTGTCTATCACTTCAGCTGAGCTCCTCAACTCAATACAATTCAAATACACAAAGTTGAAAATCCCGGTTGTCCAGCAGCACAGCAGAAAGAAAAATCTCAGCCCTTGTATAACACTGCAAACAGACTTCTCTCGCCGAGTCACCTCTCCTGGCAGGCAGGCTAACTTCCACTGACTCCTGTCTTCTTCTCCCCTGATGTCTTCGATCTGGACTGCAACTGGCACCGCTCCTTCCTTTTTCCAGCCTAGTGTTGAAATTGAAACTCCAACGATCGAACACAAAAAAGTAAAATTTGTGATTCCTGGAAGCCTTTTTCAAGCCATCATTTTGGTGCGAAAAGGCTTCCAGGAACATGATTGGCCTCTATTTGGGAGCTCTCATTGACTCCCGTCCTCCTCAGATTCTCTACTTGATTGGCTCATAGACAGAGTTCGCGACTGGCCGTAAATGCCGTCTACGAGCCAATCAAAAACTACAGAGCACAGCCAACATGGATAGCAGCAGAGCTATGCATTGGTTTGTATACCGCAATGCCAATTGGCAGTACTTGCAGTACACAAACCAATCAAAAGCCTTGTAGCGGAGCCACAGCTGTTCAATGCGGAACAGCGGAACAGCGGCTTCGCTCTTCATTAAATGCGGTGCGTTCCGCATAATCCGGAGCACTTGGATGCTCTGGTCCTGGGTCGGTCCTCAACTGTTTGGCATCTACTTCTCAGAAGTCCAGGCCAACACGGAGGGACTCTGGCTGACCAAGTTCGCAGACGACTGCAAGCTGGGAGATATAGCAGACATCCTACAGAAATGCCTCATTGAGACAAATGACTGGTGTCGAAACCATGGCCTTAAGCTTAATGCCAAAAAATGCATCGTCACCCCCTTTGGGAAAAACTCACTTCCCACTAATTACCAGATCGATGGAAGCCCACTGAAGGCGTTATAAGAGCTCTGGGGTTGATAGGAACCTCTCCTTTGACCAACACATTGCCACTGTGATCAGAAAGTCATTCTATGTGGCACATCTCATTACCAAGGGTTTTGTATCCAGGAAGAAAGAGGTAACCATTTCTTTCCACTCTTCCCTCAGACCAATCACGGACTATAATGCCCCATTTGGCACGTACCTCACTAGACACATGCAACAGCTGGATAGGCCACAAAAGTACCTCACAAAGAGGATCCTAGGCCTTAAACACGTCTTACACAGACAGACTCAAAAAAAAAAAACCTCCAGCTATTCTGTGTTTTATGTCGTCTACTTAACAGGCGATCTCTGCTTGACTTACAAAGCCATGTCTGACCCAGCTCTGTTAGAAATGCTGCATTTAAAGAAATCCCAATAGCTCTGCACAACACGCTCCAGAGACCTCAACCTCATTACCACCATCAACAGAACATGCTTGAAGGACAGGTTCATAACCCAGAGACAGCCAATGCTCTGGAATAGACTTCCCATACATGTCAAGCAGAGCACCTCACTGGCCCTCTTCAAGAGAAATCTTGATGAGTGGATGGGAAATATAAAGTTCACCCAGGGGATCACTCCAGTGGCTCTACTTGACAGAGGCACTGGGAGCTAACGCTAGGCACAATACCAGGACACTTCTATGGGCTAGGCCTAGGCTTGTAAAGGCCCCAGGGCCATTAGCCTAGTACACACCTATGAACAAGAGTAGAGGTCCTACTACAGAAAAGTGGAATACCAGTGTTAACATTCTTGGATTCACAAAATAAAAGTTTTTTCGAGTAAGTTAGCAAACAGCCTGTTATGTTAGCAGACATATTTGAAAATTCTGAGCTACAGTGCTATGTAAGCCAGAATTCTCAGGACAAAATTAACAAAAGATGGTACGGTAAAACATTGTCTCTAAAGTATTATTAGCAATACAATTTACATCGTGTAAATTAGCAGAAAATGTTAAAATGAATATGTGTTAAATTATCTCAAAATGGAAAGCAACCCTTTGTAAATGGAATCACTTTCCCACAGAGTTTGAGAACATATAGTATACAAAAAAGCATTACAGATTTCCCACATTTTGAAATGAGCTTTTGGCTTCCAAAGCACCTAATGGAAACCTAAAATGCTTTGACTCCTGGACAAAAAAGCAAGCTCTATTCCTACAATCCTTGTCAACAAGCATTAGAGTACTCTGTAAATCATAAAAACTTCATTACATTTCACACGTATAGAAGCTTTATGAGAATAGAGCTGGTCTTCTACATTACCCAATGGAGTCCAAGTGAAAGAATGTAGTACAGGGACCAAGACAGGCACTTTGGCCTGTTAAACACCATATATCAAGGCCTGTTCTGCAGGCCCCAGTTCTATGGTATGCATGTCACAAAGGGAGAGACAATTTTAAAATGCATAACCCCTTACCCAAACTGGTCTGAAAACAGGACTGTCACATCAAACGAGTGATTACCTAAGTGCTAGTACATCAGGTCACACAGATCAAGTCAACCACAGCAAACTGTATAATTTCAGGACTAGCTAAATGGGGGGAGTTTAAGAAAAGGTGTCAACTCCCACCCCTTTACAAGCAGCATTAATGGAAAATACAGTGTGCCCATATAGGTGTTATGACACATAAGTAAACTTCTTAAACTGCACTATTTCAAACTGGGGGGGGGGGTACAGTAAAATAATGGCCAGCAAGGAAAATACGGCTAGAGACCAGGGAAAAGTGGTGTTAATATAGAACACTAGACCGTACCAGTTTATTATATAAATCTCAGTACGCTACGATGGTAGCATACTTTGATGGAAATGGCCACGTTAACATTCTGGCTGATTTTAACAGCTGGTTTAAGTATGCTTGCTGGAGGAGCTGTTGTCCCCTTAATGCCAGGCAGATTGGGGGGGGGGTGGAGCTTAACAAAACAAATTATCCCCAACAGTGGAAGGGCCTGCTTCTTAGTACATGAACAACAGATTACAGAAAACACCATATCTCGTGTAACATCACCTGGCACTCTAGACCAGTAGTTACACAAGCTCTTTTGTTCACCAATGGTTACTTACAGCATGCAGCCAGAAATTTGATATTTGTTGACCGGGTTAGTCTGACTGGGCAGAAGCCCTTTTTCAGTGGAGGACTAAAGAAAAAAGCTCCAAAAAAAATAGAACAGAGTTATGCTAAGAAAGCAAACAACGTGTTGCGTCTGAGGTAGAATGGGAGGCATGCAATGTAAGTAAGCGATTGCATTTGCTATATTATGAAGTAACGTTTATTTTCACATTTGGGTAACTTCTTTTAGGTTTAGGGTTAGTACATTTAAATGGAATTGGTTACGGACAGCAAGCAGGTATAACTTACGTTTGCATTCCACAAAGACATGCAAATAAGTTACATCCATATGCTATAGATAAACAATGCCCAGCATTCAACATCATTTCTGCAAAAACACTTCCAATCCTGATCTCTGCTGAAGGATGACCATGATCTACATCTCTTAGGCATCTCCTAGAGCCTTCAGACAATAAAGAGGATGGGGACTGAACACACTTCAGATGGAATGGAGGCTCAATGGCTGCAAAGATAAATGGGGATATTATCTGAAAATAATCTAAATCTCAACTAATAAAATGTTTTTTTTAAAAAAATGAAAAACTACACCCCAATGCAGAAGATCTGGACCTGGCCATTCCATAGGAGAAGCTTCCATGGTTACACGTCTGAACTTTTCACATCTGGTAGTCTGAAGGAGCAGGCAAAAAATATTGTGAAAGCAAATTTGTTTCTAAAGACTTTATAAGCAAGCACGGTCTCATTCAAAAAAGCTCAGTCCTTTACTAGTGCCAAATTCGTTTCTCACCCCTATACCTATATAACCCAACACTGAATAAAGCCGCAATTTTTCAGGGGAAAAACCCCACAGCCGGACTGATTAAAGAAGGCCAGTAGAAATATAAGTACAACTAACAAAACTGGCCTTATCATTCCAGAATCCCCTCCCCCAAAAACTCTTCCAAGAAAGTGAAAAACCAACTAAATGTTGACAAGACAACACCATGCAGACCCTCAAACATAGCTCTATAATCCTACACATCCTTACACTGCACGTGTGCCACTGCCCCCTCCTCTCTGGTTAGAAACACCCGCAAAAATGCGTTTTTTGTATCTGTTCTGTGAGACTCGTAACTACCGTACGTACACTGATTGTAAGGCTACTAATTTACACAAAGCCAACGTTGAAAACACGAAGAGGCACACATTATACACAGTTTTTTTGTTCTACTTTATCCCCAATATCCAAAAACAATATTTTATTTGATTTACATACCAAAAAAAATTACAATCACTCCATACAGGGTTTCCACACGTCAAAGGTCGCCTGCTTTGCTTGCTTGACTCACCTGTGTTATGTGACCACCAGACAGCCCTGATGAAATGTCTTCGATCTGGATTCTCTGCAACTGGCACCACACCACTCCTTCCTTCTTAATCCGGCCTAGTATTGATTAACTCCAACTCCAAGTTCTCCAATGATCAAGATGGAACACAGGAACACAAAGTAAAATTCCCTCCCGATTCCTGGAAGCCTTTTTCAAGCCATTAATTTGGCGCGAAAAGGCTTGCAGGAACACGATTGGTCTCCATTTGGGAGCTCTCATTGGCTCCCGTTCTCCGCATATTCTCTACTTGATTGACTCGTAGACCGAGTTTGCGATTGGCCGTAAATGCGGTCTACGAGCCAATCAAAATTAAAAATAGCAGCACAGCAGAGCTATGCATTGGTTTGTATACCGCAATGCCAATTGGCAGTAATTGCGGTACACAAACCAATCAAAAGCCTTGTAGCGGAGCCACAGCTGTTCAATGCGGAACAGCGGAACAGTGGCTTCGCTCTTCATTAAATGCGGTGCGTTCCGCATAATCCGGAGCACTTGGATGCTCTGTGTGTCTCTCTGTACACAAGACACTGTAGTCACTGGGTGTGGCGATTTCAATGATCAACGCTACTCTTGTCTTCTTTTCTTGAACCACTATATCCATTTTTCTAGCATCTATCTTTTGAACTGCTGGTAACGGGTGGTCCCATGTGATATAAACTTCATCATTTTCTATGATGCTTTGTGGCTCATGTTTCCAGTCTTTTTCAGCTACTTCAATACCGTAATGTTCGTACAATCCCCAGTGCAACAATCTTGCCACATTATTATGCCTTTCAGTACACAGTCCTTCTGTCATTAGTATGTTGCAACCTGCAACAAGGTGTGCAACTGTTTCCAATTCAGTTTTACAAAACCTACATTTGTCTGTTTCTCCCACATGTTCAATGGACTTTGTAAACCAATGTGTACGTAGCTTACTATCTTGGGCTGCCAATATCAACCTTTCATCTCTTGGTTTGAATTCTCCTCTCCTTAACCATTCCTGTATTCATTCCTGATCAACATGAGGTTCTTCCAGACATTTTCTATACTTGCAACTATATTTATGCTTTTTCCACATTTCTTACCTTCTCATCTGGTCCTTCACCTTATATTCTTTCTTTTGTTTTTTGGCACATTCAGTTGTTGCCTGATTTTTATCCACTTTTGGTTTGATTTCCATTCCTGCTTGACGCCGATATGCTTCTGCTAAATTAAGCAGAGCAGTTGTCTTAGAAGTATTCTCTCCATGTTTCAAAATTCTCAGAGGTCAGCAGATGTGTGGAGTCCCACAATTGCAGATCTATACATATAACCAATTTCAAAGAGGTCCATCCCTCCTTCGGAACGGGGAATATATAATCTTGGCATGCACTGATTTTTATAAATCATTTGGTGAGCATGAAGCATCCTTCTTGTTTTCCTATATAATCTATCCAACACATTTTGGTGCCAGTCAATCACTCCAAAACTGTAAGTTAGGCAGGAAGAACAAATTGGTTTATAGCTTGGATTTTGTTCCTGGATATCAATGCTGTTTTCGGGATTAATGTAAGTCTTCTAAAATATTCCTTACTAAGTTTTATTCACATTTGTTCATGTTTTATTGTTGATCCTTCATCAGTTCCCAAATATTTATACACTCCCTCTTGCTCAAGTTCTTTATATCACATTCTTGTCCCAAACTGATGTTTTCCTGATGTTGCAGTTTTCCTGCTTTAAAGGTTGCTTTTGCACATTTATCAAGACCAAATGACATTCTTGTATATCTGTAAAAGGTTTGACAACTTGGAGTTGTGCTTTCAGTTCCTCATCTGATGAGCTATACAGTTTCAAATCATTGACAAAGAGGAGGTGAGAAGTCTTTACACTTTGTTGTTTTTTAGGAACCAAATTATAGCCATAGCCTAAGCTAAGTAGACAGCTTAATGGGTTAAGGGCAAGGCAGAATAGCAGTGGTGATAGAGTCACCCTGGAATATCCCCTTTTGAATTTTTATCCCTGGGATAATAATTTGTCCTTTATCATGGCTTAATTGCAGAGTGGTCTGCCACTGTTTCCTGGTCACTGTAATGTAGTCGATCAGTATAGGGTGTATCTTATACATTTTTAAGCACTCTTTTATCCATGAATGTGGGATACTATCAAATGCTTTTTTGTAGTCAGTCCATGCCATATTTAGATTCTTACCCTTTTTACAGTTCTCCACTATGACTTTATTTAACAACAAATGATCCTTTGTTCCATATGACTTTCTTTTATTGCACTTTTGTTCTACTGCCATAATTGAGTTTTCTTCTAAATAACTATAAAGTCTGTCAGCATCAATTCCTGTCTATAGTTTATACGTCATCAGAAGGCAAGTTATTGGTCTGTAATTTTTAGGGTAGCTTGCAGGTTCATTCTTAAGTAGGAGCATTGTTTTGCCTGTTGTTAAGCAGGTTGGTGGCTATTTGGGGTGTGCATATAAATAGTTCTTACTCATGGCTAAATCTTCGTGCAAAGATCTTAATACTTTCAGCCAAAAATTAGGTACTACATCTGGGTGTAGGGTTTTCCAATTAGAGGCTTATCTTAACTTTGTTTCAATCTCTCTGGCTGTTACTTCATTCCATTTCATATTCTGTACCTTTGAACCTCTTATTCTTTCTTTCACTTCTTCTATCCATTTAGCATCTTTGTTATGTCCCACAGGATCTTCATAGATACTTCTCCAAAATTTATGTATTTCTTCTTTTTTTGGCAGTCTTTCAATTCCTTTTACCTTATTTCCCAATTCTCTATAAAACATTTTTGGATCATCAGTAAGTTGCTTATTTTGTACTTTTCCTTTATATTTATTTTCATATCTTCTAAGTCTTCCCACCAGTGCTGAAATTTTTAGTTTGTTATTTGCGATAGTGCATGATAGATCCTGGTCTGTTTTAATATTGCGCATTGCTTTTATCACATCTATTTTTCTTAGTATTTTTAATGATCTATTCCCTCTTCTATAATCTTCTAACAGTGACACTTCTTGTCTTAACTGCTTTATAGTTTTCTCTATTCAATATTTCCATGATGGTATTCGATTTCTCCCCTTCCTTTCCCTCACTACTCAGTGTTCTTGTGGTAGAACTTTATCAGTTATTAATTTAGATTCACAGTAATATATCCTGTTTACTTCTGTTATATCACATGGGTCTCTATGAACAGTCCTAATTACTGTGTTCATTTGTTTTGTCACACTTCTGACTTTTTGGGTTTTATTAACCTTCTGCACTCTATTTCTTTCATCGATCTTGATGTATCTGTCTATGTCTATTAAATCAAGCAACTCTTCTGTTAGCTCATTTTCTTCCAAACTAAGGGCACATCCCTTGTTTTCCAATTCCTGCAGACATTCTATAGAAGATTCTCTAGTATCTTCCTGTGGCACATTCTCTTCAGTTTCATCCTGTGCCCTCTGTTGCTCCATCATATAGGAACTCACTGGCCTATCACTCCTCAACATTGACTACATCAGAGTTTCCAGTGATTCCTGTTCCTTCCCTTGCTGTCTAGCTTTAAGTGAATGTTTAAACTGGTTTCCTGTGGAAAGCTCCAAATTATCTTCATATGGCACCTGACCAATTGCTTCCTGTTCCACTGATTTCCCCTTAATTTGGATATCCATCACTCTATCCTGTTGTGGTGCTTTCTGAATTAGATTTACTACACTTAATCCTTCACTTTGCAAGTACTCCATGACCTCAGTTTCTATTTATTCAACTTCTCCATTACTAATCTCCTTTCCTAATTTTCCTCTTTGTCTTCTTTTTTTTGTATTGTAAAGTTGTCCATGTATGGATTCCTTTGCCTGTAGTTCTCTTCAAATATCTTTGCTGCTGCTCTTTTTGTATTGGTTAGTTTTGCTTTCTTCTTTGCATAAATATTACACCATATTAAATCTCTTTTTCTTTCTTATGTCCAAATGTCTTTTTCAGATGTTTCCTGATCTTCCTGTTTCTCCCTACTTTGGGGATTCACTCCATCCTGCTGTGATGTAACCTGTACTAGGCCTTCCACACCAAATCCTTCACTTCAGAGGCACTCCATAACCCCAACTTCTATTTTTGTAACTTCTGCTTTACTGATCTTCTTTTCTACATTCCATCTTTGTGATGTCATTTTTTTATTGTGAAATTTTCCATATCTGGATGCCTTTGCCTGTATTTCTCTTCAAATATCTTTGAGGCTGCCTTCTTCACATTTATTAATTTGTCTTTCTTAAATATTGCACCATATCAAATCTCTCTTTCTTTCCCATGTCCATATTTCTTTTTTATACTTTCAAATATCTCTTGGCTTTGTTGTTTATATTTCCGCACTTCCTTAGATGCTTCTTTTTCCAAACAAATCAAGGTTTCTTGATCTATAAACTGTTTTTCACAAATCTGTTGTATCAATGAACACAGATTTTCATTTGAAGGTTCTGACAGTTGTGGAAGTATTTTTCTTTCCTCTAATTTCTCCCTTAATCTTTTTGTATATCTTGTGTCTGGAAATTCTGGGCTTTTTGCATAATAGTAACAATGCATAATTTCTTTCTTATCCTCAACAGTCCACTATATCATCTTTATGGCTCTTCTTTGGCCTATAAATTTTTGTGATTTTTGTGGACTGCTACTTCCTTCTACAACATGGGGGTCCCCTGGGTCTGGCCTGGCCCTATTGTGTGAATGTTTTCATATTTTGAGGATTCTACACTGTCATCTTTTCCAGTTGTCCAGTTGGGGTATTGTTTAAGTCCTTAATTTGACCTGTAGATGAGATATTAAACCAAGACCCCATCAGCCTGAGTTTGTGGTAGCTCACGTGGATGTAAAAAACTCCTTGGCACCTATCAGAAAGAGTACGGGAAGCTCCCCAATGCCCTTGCAAAATTTCCCCCAGTAGTATAAATAGCACCTCATCTTTCACTAGAAAAGAGTCAAGTAGCATAGCAGAACTAACCTGGCCAAGAAAGGAAACATTTATTGATGAATAAATAAATAATATAAATAAATAAATTTAGGACATTAGGAAATATAGATAGTTTTGATGAGTCCCCAAAAAGTATTGTTTTAGTTTTGGAAGGGTTATGAATTAATTGGTGGTTCATTAGCCATTGGTTAAGTGAGTGTAGATTGCTTTGGAATGTTTTCTGAATGACTGAGTGGTAGTAGTTTGACCTATAGAGGAACATATTATCAGTATATAAAATCATTGGTATGCATGAGAGAGAGAGAGAGAGAGAGAGAGAGAGAGCATATGGAAGTTTGTTATAAAAATTGGAGAAAAGCAAGGGAGCAAGCATGTAGCCTGAGGCACATCTTTGTGTAGTGGAATATATTCAGAAATGTTTGATCCTATTTTGCTCTGAACAGACTGTTGGTAAAAAATATCTTGGAACCAACTGATGTTTCGACTCTAATGCTAGTTTCAGCCAATTTCTGTAGAAGTCAGGTGTGATTTGTGAGGTCAAAAGTCTTAGTGAAGTATATGGAGAGTGATCCCATAGGCCTGCCTTTTCCATACTTAGTAAGACATCATCTATAAGGGTCTACAGGGAAGTCATGGTACTATGTCCTTGTCAGAAGCTATGTTGTTTAAGAGAGAGAAGGTGGCATTTTGGGATCTATGTACAAAACTGAGAGTAGATTATTATTTTTAGAATTTGACGTAGAGTAGGAAGTGTAGACACAGGCTGAAAGGAGAAGGCATTGACTGGTTTGTGCTGTTTTGATAGAGGTTTAATTAAGACAAACTTCCAGATGCTCGGCATGATATTTTGGATAAATGGAGGTTATAAGTATGAGTCAGAGTAAGAGCGAGGCGCACTTTGTAAAGGTGAAAGAAACAAAGATTGAGGTTATCAGAGCCAGGGGCAGTATCAGAAAGCATTTTGTTTAGTATTGTTGTGATGTCCTTCAACCTTATCTACTTGAAGTAGAAGGGGGGCATGAAAGGTGGTAGGGTAGGTGGCTGAGGTGCTGAGTTTGAATGGTCTATTTTGATTTTGAGGAACATTGTTGAATTCTTTGAGGATGTTAGTGAATGCAAGCTAGGAGTGAGTCATTGAATGAAACTGGAGAAATTATTGTCCTGTTTTTTAAATATAGTCAATAAGCCTCTTTCAGAAATGTTTAGGCTTTCCTAGAGGAAATGATTGGCTTTGTGCTGGGTATTTCTGTGCCTATATATATATATATATATATATATATATATATATATAGATATATATATATATATATATATATATATATATATATATATATATATATATATATATGTGTGTGTGTGAGTATGTATGTATGTATGTATGTATGTATGTATGTTTATAGGTTCATATATATATATATATAGATAGATATAGAATGATATATAGATATATATAGATATATAGCTATATACATATGGTGTTTATAGTTTATAAACAAAGGGATTTTGTCTAGATCTAGGGATATCAATGTCCCCCTTTACTCAGTCATAATTATGATGGTCTTTGAGTATAATCATCCCTTTGGCATGTATTGCCTACAGAGATACCTAACTAAAAGGATACAAGGCCTAAACAACATGTCATACATGGACATACTCTAAACCCTGTCACTATATTCAGTATCCTACAGACTGCTACGATGTGACCTGTATCTGGCATATAAGGCATCTTCAGAAACAATACTGAAGGATTTACTGCACATCAGCAAGTCAAATGGCATCTGAAATACTCAGTTTAGGGATTTAAACCTTTTCTACAACATCTACAGAACAGTTTGGAGGGACAGGAATACTTTACAAAGGAGACTGTTGCTTTGGAACAGACTCCTCATCCATATAAAACAGACCTCATCCCTGTCCATATTCAAGTGCAACTTAGATCTATGGATGGGAATCAGAATATTTATCCCAGCACTGCCCCTGTGCTACTAACAGAGAAAGGTGACTCATAAAAGCTTTGTCCCACGCATGGGTCCTCCCTTCAAATTATCCATGGTAAGATTCTACTTATTCTTATTAGGAGTAATATATAATTATTGTCCGTGGGATAAGCAAAGCTAATCACTAACCAAATAGAGCAGGTAAACTTGAGCCCCAAAGCAGAAACTGGCTAGGCTGAAAATGGGCCTTAAGGGCAGCTGGCCTAGTATCTACCTATGAGACAATGATCATTTAAGAGGGTGGTAGGTAGAAGATTGTTAATAGAAGTGGTTTATTTTTCATGGTGAAAATTATGTAGTTTGGGTCTGAGTTTAGGCAAGAACTGACTTGAGTAATGGCCGTAGGGTTGAGGTGTTTTTGTAAAGAATTCATAATTTCCTCTTCCTACTCTTTTAACTCATCTAAGTCATGGAAGTACTTAAAGGAGTGAAGTAGATGTTTTTAAATTAGGGGTGTCATTTTTGAGTGACAACTCTAACACTGCAACAGTGTCTGGGCTGTGGAAAGAGAGGAAGGTGCTCATTCAGTCTAGTCTATTCTTGAAATTGTAGGCATTGAGCAGGGTGCAAGTGACGGTGATTCCTGTACTCCCCTTAGAGTTGGTGGTGGTGATATGTGGGCCAGAGTTAAGTTCAATGTTACTTCTTAAGAGAATTATGAATATTATAGGTGTTAATTTAAAAAAATGATTTCAGGTTTTTTATTAGGTGATTTAGTTTACCAGTGTTAAGTATGATGAAGTACTGTGTCCCTGCGATAAATTAAGATTACGAAGTAAATGTAAGGTGGGTGGTGTAGAAGTGGCAGAGTTTGTTGGTAGGTGGAAAGGTTGAGAGAGATGACATTGTTGAGAAGTTTGAGAAAGTATGGGTGTGAAAAGCCATGAGTGGATGGTCTGGGTTGGGGAATGGATAGGGAACTATCTCTGTAACCGGGGAATTGTAACATTACTGTGAGGGGAAGATTGTTAGTGATTTGTGTTCTACTAATTTTAAATTGTGCACTTGGGCTTGAGGAGGGTGAGGTACATGGAGAAGCAGATGATGAATGTGAATAAGATAGTGTAAGTAATGCCAGAGCTGGGTATGAAATGAAAGTTTGTTATTTTCATGTTTTTTGTGAAAAAGGGGAGCATGGTTATTGAGTATGAGTCAAGGTACTAATAGTGTTTTAGGTTAGTTTGAAATTAAAAACATATGATACAGAGGGAAGATGAATGCATCAAGACTGGGAGAACAGCTCTCCTACATAGCAAGGAAATGGAAATACATTTGAAAATTACATGTTTAAGAGGAGGAGGAGGAGTTAACAAGTGGGTGGGGAGGAGATGCTATAAATTAGACAATCCAGGGTTGGCCTTTGAATTAAGGTTGGGAGTAGAGTGAAGTGAGATCAACCTGGCTACTGCTCGGTACTCTAGGAGTCAGCCAGTCTGATAAATGTGCACAGAGCACTTGTACTGGGCAATCTCAGATGAGTCTGTGACCAGATAACAGGTTGGTAGAGCATACAGTGGGAGTAAATGATTGCTAAAATATGATAAATGAGCAAATCTAAGATGAATGTAGCAGAAAAAAGCAGATACAAAACAGACTACATGCTAGCTGCAGTCTGTGAGCACTTGTGAGTTTCAGCAGAGCATAGCAGCCACTGAGATGTAAGAGAGAATAATCCCACAGACAAGTAGAACAATGTTGAGCTACAAAGAGACATGCAGCCTGAGAGAGGAATAGGCACTTACCTGAGCTTAGAAGGGGAGGTGAGCAGGATTGCCTATACAGGAACACTCAGACGTGTATATTCCTCTTGCTTAGTTGTGCAACTGAAACTGTAATATTTGGTTTAATTATGTACCCTGCTTTTTACACTAGGTTATTTATAGTACATTTCCTGATGCTGCATGTTGTAGTTTATATCTTTTATTGAACAACAACCATGCTTATTTGACTTTGAGCTATGCGTGTATTGCAGTAGATTTGCTTTTTGCACTTTGTTATTCAGGTATTTTGATATTTTGACTTGTTTTTTTATTTGAATTTGCCTTTGGCCAGTGCAGCAGGGGAAGTGGATTCTTTGCAGATGTCTCTGTTCTCCCTGTTATTAAACAATACATGGATAGATAGACAGATAGATAGATACTTAAAACTGTCACAATACACCAGAACAAATGTTCTTCTAGACTAGGTTGCAAGTAAGACACTAATGTAAGTAAAATGTTCAAAGTATAATATATCAATTTATTGACTGAGTTATTTTAATAAATTTCTGTTACTATAATACTACTTGTTTGAAGTGTAAAAGTAGATTTTTACTACTGATATATGCAAGAAAAAAAATACCACAGAAAGTAGCATTTGTGTAAAAGGTGGCTGCAGGAATATTCAGCCATGCTTTCTTCTGTGAATAGGGGCAGTTTTCTAAGATGTCTAACCTGCATGGGATGAGAATCTAGGGATCTCAGAGAGTACTAAATCTCTGCAATAACAAGAGTTCATAGTGGGAATAGCCTTCCAAATAAATCCTATTAATGTTTACATGTACTTTTGTATTACAATTAGCCTTCGCTGAAAGCAGGTCATGAAATTAAGAATGCAATGCAGCTATAAAGCACTCAACCACAAGAAAATAATATTCATCTGCACAAGTCCTGAGACCTCATCATAGCATGTCAGAGCTAAAGCTGTATCTCTTCTGCATGCAAGCCAACTTTCCCTTTACTAAAGCCCCTTTCGCACAAACAATATAACTGAATGGCATCTACCAACTGTTCTGATATGACAGGGCACCTATTAATTGCCCCGATGTGGTGATGTGATCACAGTTATTACTCCTCACATCAATATGCTCTCAATAAAGCTGCACAGAGCTTTCAGTAACTCATAACAGGTTACTGAACAATCTGTCCAGCTGTGGAGTGGCACAAAGGCTAGCCCAAGACAGAAAGACAAACAGTAAATGGGATACTCTTTAAGGAAAGATGCAGTACATGTGGCATTCCTGAAAATATGGGTCTGGTTGTTCACTACTTTTAGAAACGTCATTGCAGAGGAAATGGATGGAGCATTACATCTCTCTAAAGACAACAAGCTTCACATTAAATTTAACAAAGAAATGTGAAGAGCAGGTGGGGTGAGAAGAACTGTGCAGACCTGAAAAACAGGGGAAAGTGGTAGGTCACATGTAGCACTAAGCTGTAAAAATTATGCATGTATAGATGAAACACATTGCAGTAAGGTACAAAATGTGTCCACACACGTGTTCAAGCGTGAATGTGTGTGTGTGTGTGTGTGTGTGTGTGTGTGTGTGTGTGTATGTGTTTGTCTGCACGGCTGGCTTTGTCCTTCATCAATGAAGACAATTTGAACATGGTGGCCCATATGTTGCAGCGCAGTATATTGGTAAATCGATATACACAGTAAGGTATGCATTTCTAGGGGTCTCATGCTTGAATGGATATAGATAGCATGCATGTTTCTCATGAAATGCAGTACAAATCGAGTGACATATTGTGGGAGAAGCAACAGAAGATGAACTGCCAGAGAATGTAGAACTGCTGAAAAGGACAATGTAAAAGTTCTTCAAAAGCCATAAATATGGTTTGTAGCTATTATATGATAAAATATAACAAAATATAAATATGACAAAGTACTAGCAAGAGAAATAAAAGTTTATTTAAATCTCTTAATGCCCGTGAAGGTTGTGCACCAAAGCACTATGAGACTGGAATAAACTTATTTTTCTTGCTAATACTTTGTCATGTTTATATGTTATATAAAGTTATTTTTATCTGAATGCCATGCCAGCTAAACAAGGTGAATGGAACAGGGGGAAATAAATAAAAACAGAATGGGATACAGTCTGGAATGACATTAAAGATACTCCAAGAGAGCTGTTAAAAATGGAACAGTCTGATATAGGACATGGTGGGATCAGGCCTAAAAAGAGGATGCAGAAAATCAAAGGCAGGAAGTATGGCATGCTAGCTTGAAATACAGGAGACAGACTGGCTTTTTCAAGAAATAGTGGTGAATAACTGTTTTAGGTTTCATTAGCTAACATGTTTCTGTGTTTCTGTTATTTGGTGGCTATAATCTTCTTGTACATAGTCATTTAGGTATGTACAATTTTCAGTTTCCTGTTTTCTTTAGTATTCTATCTGGCCCATCTGCAGTATTTCCACTACTCTGCAATATAAGATGGCAATGAAAAAATGTAAAGAGAAACCCTTTTTAACAGGATTGCTAAATTTTGCATTTCTAGTTGTGAAAGGTGCCTTATTCCTAGAAGTACATTAATAATAGTAGTAGATTAAAAAATAAATAAATTAAAACACCCTCAGAAGTGTCAATTGGCATTGTCAATTATATCCCCTAAGAGTTTGGGACTAGGGCAGCTTCTCCCTTTGCCTCGTCTTGGCCACAGTAAATACATCAGTAAATTGTAGAGACATCTTCATATGTTCCAACTTTTGAGCATTAAAATAATAGCACTGCCCTTTAAAATTCATAGCAGATGGTCACAAAGAAAAGCAAGTTGTTTCTTTTCATAATAGTATTTTTTTTCAGGTATTAGGGCTCATGCTACTAAATCTTTGTATAGGTTTAGTTCAGCTTTTTAATAAGTATGTTCCCTTCAATAGTTGCATCATTAATAGGGGCATTGGTACATTTTGGGGGAGCAAGCCTAAATCTGTAGGCAAAAATCATAACTCTATGCATTAATCATAGTAGCTGAGAGGTATAGACATCCTTCTTAGAAGCATAGCAAGTACATTTAACTGCACATTTGTACATTTAGTTAATATTTAACATCCATCACTCATTTTACTGCTGTAAGACAAAATATAGTCAGCTATGAATTACCACAGTGAGCATGCCTAGGATCAAATACAAGCAGTCTGTTTAACACAAAAATAGTAACCAAAATCAGTAAAACAGATAAATGGTCCACAAAGTAACACTTTTAACAAATAAACAAAAAGGTGTTTCTAGCTTTTAAGTAGCCATAATTATGCAAGTAAATAAAAATACTGTTTCATGCCTTTGCTGATGTGTCCAGTGATTTGAAAATTTTAAAAAAAAACTCATCTGTACTAGCCAGATGCATTTCTTGGAACATTACACTTACATTAATAACTATTCTATTTATTTTGCATAAAATTATTATAGCAATGCATTCCCACATGCAGTTCTTATAATAGCACTGTTTAGCTGCAAAGGTTTTCTCAGTCAGATTCTGTCTCTTCATCTTTTCTTCAAATCCCCAGCTCAGTTTGGGAATAAAGTAGTCAAGTATGCATAGAATAATGTACAAAATCTACATATTATATACCCTTTGGTTTTAATATTCTTAAATACTTTAGTGAATAAAATAGAACAGGTGCTAGTTAACTGAGATAAAAAAAAACAGATGTGTGAATTGTATTCTTAACATTTTGCAGCTTAATTTGCTAAACGCTAAATCAAACAAAGGGAAGGGGGCCTCATTCTGAACAGGCCACTAATTAAAATGATTTTCTGACTGCATCTTTTAAGAACAGTACTCTGTTCTTTGTTTACATGTCAACTAATTGCACACATTTCAGTATGGAAGCATGCACTCACATTTCAGGCAGCAGCATTCCTTACATGCCTGAAAGTATTTCGCTGCTCACTAGAATAAAACAAGCTGGTGTCCAACTCTTTATGGAAAATCAAAAACTCAATTAGGGATGTGTTTGCAGACAAATGGAAATGCAGGCTGTGCTCTGTTATTTTAAATACCTAATTCTACCACACACTAAGACCCTGGCCATGCTGTTTATGACTTGTATTTTCTGAAACTCAGTGTTTCCAGGGACTTGTGAACATGGTAGCAGAAAAGTTAGCAAAGTACTGTATCTTTCTAAACAGAACAAATTACTGCTTGGGTAATCCCTTATTTTCTCCTAGTGAACATCTATAAACGTTAATACTAGCAGTTCAGAAAGAAACTTGAATTTTGCACAATACTTGCCATTGTTTGCTCTAAGCTCTCAAACATACAAATATCTAAAAATGCTCTCTCTGCAATTTACTTTAACAGTTGTAATGTTTCAGGAAATTATACCCTAATCCCAAAACCTGCTAAAAACTTGAAAGATTAGTGAAAGTCATTGACGGAATGTTAGATGCATATAGCCCTGCAAGAATTCTTCCTTTGCGGAATGTTTAAAAAGTACATTGAATTCTAAGTGTGGACTGTTGATTTATTTGTGCCAGATATCTAGTACTGTCCCAGCAGTTTTATGAATATCATCTTGGTATTGATGTCTTTAACCCCACTCCCAATTAGGTATACACTTAGTAAACAACAGATTGCATTTTATGATTTTCCAATGAAAATAGAAGTAAACTCTAAGAAAAATACTGTCTCAAGGAGAAATACTGCTCATATCTACCATATCAGTGCCATTCATAGAAACCAAGTCCATTATAAAATTATATCCAGCAGGCAAGTGTCTTCTGATTCCCTCTTTTTACATATATTAGTCCATTAGAACAGACCATAATCATGTTTATTTTTAAAAGCGCTCATGAATGACAGGTAACAAAAAAACTTACACCGAAGATACAAATAAAATCTGTGGAGGGATCCCTGCATTTGATTGTCCTCTTCTGTCAAGCTGTGTCCTAACCTGTTAGCCCTTTCCACTGACCACACCTCTCTAGTAAATCCTTTAATGCCTTAGAATTTGTTCCAACCTTACCAAGGCTGCTCCTGAAATTGGTCAATACTGATCAGTGGACTGCCCCGGTGAACAAATTTATATGAGTGAATAAATAAACCTTTGCATGACATCCTGTACTATTTTCCACAAAACATTTCACAGTGAAAGTTCACTCTGACATGATGCAGACTTTACCTGTAAGGAAATCTACCTACTTGTTTAGCTCAGATTACAAGTGAATATGTTGGATTTTGAGGTCCCTTTTCAGCTATGTAGATACAAAGACTATAATAATAAATAAAAATCAATAAACTACAATGACATTAGGCAAATTATAATACCACAGATGTTTAGAATTAGTACAGTGCTATAGCAAATACACCTGAAGAAAAACAAAACACAAAAATGTCTATACTGGAATAGTATTGTGTGTGTGTGTGTGTGTGTGTGTGTGTGTCTGTGTATGTGTATGTGTTTGTATGTCTATATGTGTATGAATGTGTGTCTCTGGATTCTGTTTTTTTTCACACCCCTTCAGCATCTCTCAGTGGCTACTATGAGCCCATTTGTTATTTAGTATCCCAAGTACTGCCCACCAGGGTTGGGATCACTCCATTAATGAGCTGGGAAGGGGGAGTACCTCAGAATGGAGTAGTCAGCAGTATCACATATGCTGTTTGCACTCCAGGGAAATACTTGTATGCCCTAAGCTGGCAGAGTTACAGATATCACATGCATCACTGCATGCAGCATGAGTTAGCTCCAATCTCCCTTCTAGGGTACATTTTAATTGCATGATTATGGTACTGCCCTCATCCCTGGGGATGTACCATATTGCTGTCAGAAACCTCTCTTTCCCTCTCAGAGTGGGAGTACCAGCAAAAATAATTCCTTCTCAGTTCCTTCAGTACCCAAGCTACTCTGGGGACATCTGGGCTATAATCAGGGTTCTCTATGCCATGAAACCAGGCTTGATTCTGTGGTATTTGAATGACGGCACTACTATTGCCTTTTGCCTCACTGCAATAATAAAATGTAATTTTTTATAACATTTCCAGTAGTGGGGTTGGGAACTGTGATGGTACATTTGGGCTACAGATTAAAAAGACCTTGATGTGAGATTCTAATCAGTACTGGAGCACAATAAAAGCAAGAAAGGCACCACTATGACCTTCAGAACACAGTACAATACAAGTAAGAGGAATTATGTTATGCCAGATGTTATTATCATTTATTTTAAGGTAATTAGATTTTCTGAAGAATATGTACCACAAATCTCAAACATGGTTTGGGACAGAATGTAGTGTATTTATATAGCTGTCAATTCTATTTAAAAGAACAAAACAAGTCAAACACAAGTTTAATTTGTCTGTATATTTTTTGTTAAAATATAGGGTGGCCATGGTGGTGCAGCAGTTAGTGTTGCCCCCTCACAGCAAAAGGCTCTCTGGTTCGATTCTCAACTGTGGCGCCTTCTGTGTTGAGTCTGCATGTCCTCCCTGTGGTTGCGTGGGTTTCCTCCCGGTGCTACGATTTCCTCCCAAAGACATACTGTAGGTGGATTGGACACTCTAAATTGGCCCTAGGTGTGAGTGTGTGTGCCTTCTGTGGAAGGTTGGGTGCCAGGCTGGCAACTTGACACCATAAAACTCCACTGCCAATCATAAGTAGACAGGTGATCTGCTGTGGTGACCCATAACCAGAAAAAGCTGAAAGAAGAAGATTTTTTGTTAAAATATAAATTTCTGTAAGATCTTTAAAAAAAACTTCAATGAAAGCCCCAAATTATTAGTTTAACAAATTGGCTAAACAGATATGTTATTTTTTTAGCTGTTTTTAAGTGATTAAACAACAATTTGATGTGGCATCCAAAAGTCCCTCAGTAGGAAAGTTCCATACCTTACTTTCTATGTTCCCATTTTGCTTGCTTATTCATTTTCTGTCTTGGCTTCATTTAATCCTTCTTGCTTATGTGCTATTTTGTTACACAGTGACATAATTTGTTTCGAAAGGTGTACACTTACACTATTAAAATGGATGCAAAAATGACATGGAACTTCACAGAGCTTAGCAATTCAGAATCTGATCTTCACTTTCAGTAACCAAGCTGACAATAATAAACATTTTTTCTACATCTTTTTGCTTGTGTGACTATCAACATTCAGCTCCTCTAGCTGGACTCAAGCAGCCATATGAGAAATTTGTGTGTGTCTCCCTGCAACCCCTCCCCCACACCCAATTCCTGTTACCAGAGGAGGCACCATCATATTTTTGTTTCATAGGTAATTATTAAGCTAAAGTTTAAATTACCTTTTTAAGCCTAGCCACGCTTTCCAAATATAATTGACAGGGTTTGATACCCCCCCATTTTATTGGGGGTACAGCTTGGGTATAGGTGACTGAGCATTTACAAGCTTCTTCTTTCTAATCCCACAAGATAGCTAGTAAATGCTTGACAGCCCCAGAACTTTTAAAAGTTCTCCATCCGAGGCAGACTTCTGTTTTGCTAGACTTATAAAGTACCTTTTATATGCTGCTGTTTTGTCTGATTGGAAAAAGGCTGCCTGAAATCTGATATTTCTGAGAAACCTAGAAAGACATGTCTGGAATTAGGGATTAGAGAGGATTTATTTAGAATGAGAGTGAATTGTAGATTCTGAAGAAGGCTTGTGAGAACTCCAAAGTATTTAGTACCTCTGATCTGGAAGCAGCTTGAAGCAATCATCCAAGTGAGGATTAAGCAATAACCCACAGATGGATGTGGGTAATGCTGGATTTACCCATGGTTGATGTGCCTTGGTCACGAGGGCGAAGCCCGAGTGACCAAACAAAGCCATCCGTGGGTAAATCCAGCATTGCCCACACCCAGCCCTGTGTTATTGCTATTATACAATGACATTATTTAAGAAAAAAATACTTACTTTTCTTAAATAATGTCTTTGTATAATGCCTCTGTGCTGCCCTTCCCCATTTTGAATGTCTCCTGTGGCTGTTTTGATGTACTGTGCATGCATATGGGACGTATGTCCCAATGTTTACTCAGTACATCAGCGAGAAAGGAAAATCTCTGTTGCTTCTGCTTCTTCTTTTTTTTTTTTTAATATTAATATTTTAGGCCAGTCATTGTATAATAAATGTTTATTCATTGAAGCCTGCAAAGTGCTATAACTGGAGCCAGGGATTTTGTAAATACCCTTGCTGCTCTAAAAAGCCCAAAAAGTCAAAATGTACAATGACAGTGTAAGCTCAAGATAGAGAATCTTAAATATTTTCCACTAGAGCATTTGGGTGTAGAAGAGACAAAAGAGGTTGAACAATAGGCATTTTGAAGCAAGAAACCTGCTGGAAGATCTTGGGTACTAGGGACTAGGAATAGTTTTGAATAAAATCTTTTCCCCAAGGCACTTCTTCTACCACTCATAATAGAAGAAGGTTTGAAAGAATAGAGGGCATAGGATGCTCCTGATCTTTGGGAACCTGAGGAATGCTTGAAAGGGTTGGTCTAGAATCCCAATGAAGTTTGTCACCTCTTATGATGCATAACTCCCAAGAATCTAAAGTCATTGTTTTCTATAATAGGAGTCAAAGAGAAACTTTGCAAGAAGTTCTTGGAGAAGGGTATACATGGATGGGGTGGGGACTGTGGGGAAGAGGAAGTGGGGCTGGGGAGGTATAGTCAGGGCTGATCACTATTATTGTTGAAGCCCTGGAACGTTATCTGTTTGTTCTTAGAGTCTTGTCATTTCATTTTTTTTAACTGGCCTTTATCTGATGTTTAGTGTTTAGATATAGATAATCTGTTTGTTCTTAGAGTCTTGTCATTTCATTTTTTTTAACTGGTCTTTATCTGATGTTTAGTGTTTAGATATAGATTACCCCCAGTGGTGGTGCTGCAGTAGCGTTGTCACCTCACAGTAAGATGCTGTCCGGTTCGATTCTCAGCTAGAGCGTTTTCTGCGTGGAGACATGTGTGAATGGGCACACCTTCATTGAAGGTTGTGCGTCAGGCCTGGCAAGCCGGTACATAAAAATCAACTGCCAATCATTAGCGGACCGAAGTTTCCGCTGTGGCGACCTCTAACCAGGAAAAGCAGAAAGACACAAACAACGTGTTTAGATATAGATTGCTTTCTAAAAAAAATATCTGGCTTTGCAGGGGCAATTTCTGTCACATCTACACACCAGAAAAAGAAAAAGTTGTTTTTTCCCCTTGTATCACTTTACCTCTCTCTTCCATGTTTTTAAAGGCTACAGTTGTGGAACACCGAAACTGCAATTCTTTCTCCACAGGAGCATTCAATAACTGAGCCTTTACATTTTCTGGTAAAAGTTGGAGCCTTAATCAAGCAGGCCTATGGATAATAGAGCCATTGGCAGCTGGTCTAGATGCTGAATTAGAAACATTATTTCTGCATTTTATGGAACATTTAGCATCTTCGGAGGTAAAATAAAGCATTTTTTGAAGTTTTGATTTCAAGTCTAGGTTAAGAATTTCAGAAATCATTTGACTGGTACTGCTTAACTTAGCTGAAAGAAATGTAATCACATGTATCTGACAGTTAATTGCCCTAAATGACAGGGTTGCAGATGTATTAATCATTTTTAATTAATCAGTCAAGGGTTCTGCTGTGTTTATCATCTGGAAGAGAATTAGGAGGAGGAACTGATTTAACTAACTTCTCCACATTCATAGAGATAACAGCAGAGTCAGCAATGGTGTTTTCATGAAGATATTTATATGAATCCTGTACCTGTAAAATCATACAGATTAGGGGTTGGTAAATAAGAATTTGGAGTAAAAGAAGCTGCTAACAAGGCATCTTCATAGGTGCCGGAAACTGTTGAAGACTGGGGGGGGGGGGGCAGAGGGTGAGAGGGGCACTTAGTGATCTAAAAAGGGCAATTTTTTATAACTATTTAGTACCACAACATAGGTTCACTTGGAGGACATTTTAAGCTTAGCCAATTCCTTTTTGGTGCTTGAATTAACATTTTCTGATTGGTCTTACCTATCCCATGGCTGATAATTGTATATTAGCCCTAGTGAGAATAACTGTGATTATACCATAGATAATTTGAGGAGACCCATGTAAGGGATGCAGCATTTAGGAACTGCCTCGATCCATTAGTGCGTGACAGTCTTTTCTAATATTTTGCTCTTCCTGTAGATTGCCATCTTGCTTCTGTTACTGCGCAGCTCTTTATTTAATGAGTCAGTACTTTTTAGCCTTCTTCTGTATTTCTATATTCTGTGACTTTTCTTTACTACAGCACTTTGTTATGGGTCAGCTAATTACGCCTCCTGGAGTATTATCTTGCACCGGATTATACAATATGTCTGGGCTCTGCCACTTTTTTCTTTTTCTCATTTTCTAATGCTGTATTACATCATACTGAGATGCATTATCTCACATGCTAATGCTGCATTACATCATACTGAGATGCATTATCTCACATGCTAATGCTGCATTACATCATACTGAGATGCATTATCTCACATGCTAATGCTGCATTACATCATACTGAGATGCATTATCTCACATGCTAATGCTGCATTACATCATACTGAGATGCATTATCTCACATGCTAATGCTGTATTACATCATACTGAGATGCATTATCTCACATGCTAATGCTGCATTACATCATACTGAGATGCATTATCTCACATGCTAATGCTGTATTACATCATACTGAGATGCATTATCTCACATGCTAATGCTGTATTACATCATACTGAGATGCATTATCTCACATGCTAATGCTGCATTACATCATGCTGAGATGCATTACCTTATGTCTTCCCATGATTTTCTTTCTTTGAAAGTTGTTTTTAATACTTTCTATTTGTTCCCTGTTTCCAAACAACTACGCCTGTATCAAAATTCTTGCAGTTACTAAACAGATCCTTTTTATATTCTTGACTTTCTGTGTTCTTTCTTTAATATATTCTTACATCTTTCTTTGTTCAATAATAGTTGTTGTCACATGTTGTGCAGCGGAATTGGCCTTTATAGAAATTGATGGATTGTCAAATACAAAACTTATGCTGTTATTGCCTGAGGCATTTATTGGGTAGAGTGGCTATTGACTCCATCCAGTAAATTTCCCTTTTTTCTATTTTGGGAACTATCCACTATATATTTCTTTATTCTATCTAACCTTATCCCAAACTCAAGAGCATTTATCCATTCAACCATGAAGATACCACTGTCTTCCAAGCAATTATTACAGCACACTGATAGTGCAATTAATTATTTTCTTCTATATTTTGAATTACAGCAACTTGGATTTTGAAATGTTCACATTGTAAGCAAATCCTTCAATTTACTACTTACTAATAATTTTTATAAAAGTTACTGCAACTGTTACAAATAGTATGCATATATATCTATATATATATATATATATATATATATATATATATATATATGGATCTACCTTACTAGATCGACAAGTTAAAACAGCGAAAACGACTTCACCGACACCAGAAGATCGCAAATCACTTCACCGACGCCAGAAGATCGACAAGGCAGAAGACCGACGGAGGAAGACACCGACGCTGAGAACACTGCGATGGGGAAAGGATGTGTAAGTATGCAGTAGTGACGGACGACAGGGTGCGAGTAAGGTAAGTGTGCGATGTTGACGGTGAGTAGGGGTAGGGGTGGGATAAGTGAGTTAGGGTTAGGGCGCGGGTTAGGTAAGGGTGTGAGTAAGGTAAGTGTGCGATGTTGGCGGTCTGTAGGGGTAGGGGTGGGATAAGTGAGTTAGGGTTAGGGTGCGGGTTAGGTAAGGGTGCGAGTAAGGTAAGTGTGCGATGTTGGTGGTCTGTAGGGGTAGGGGTGGGATAAGTAAGTTAGGGTTAGGGCGCGGGTTAGGTGAGTGTGCGACAGTGACGGACCTTAGGGTAAGGGTTTGGGTTAGGGTTGTAGATAGTTGTGTATGTATGGGTTAGTGTTGGTTTGTAAGGATTTTGGTGTGCTTGTGTTGTGTGTGTGGGTTTTGGATAGGGGATTTGTTTTGTTTGTTGGTATGATGTGTCGGGTGTATGCGATGTCGTGTTTGTGCACTGTCGATCTTCTGGCGTCGGTGAAGTCGTTTTCGCTGTTTTAACTTGTCGATCTAGTAAGGTAGATCCATATATATATATATATATATATATATATATATATATATATATATATATATATATCTATGGGTTCCCTGCGTTAGAACGAAAGCTCAGAAGATCGACACTGACATCACCGACGCCAGAAGACCGACTGATCAGATAACCGATAACTCGGAATCCTGACAGCAAAAACACCGACATGGGAAATGTGTGAGCGCGACTAGGTAAGTGTGCAATAGTGAGGGATTTAGGGTTAGAGTGCGTGTAAGGTGTGTGCGATAGTGAGGGATTTAGGGTTAGGGTCTGTGTAAGGTATGTGTGCGATAGTGAGGGACTTCAGGTTATGGTGCAGTAAGGTAAGTGTGCGATAGTGAGGGACTTGAGGGTTAGGGGCGGATTAATTGAGTTAGGGTTAGGGTGCGGGTAAGGTAAGTGTGAAATAGTGATGGACCTTAGGGTTAGCGTTTGGTTTAAGGTTAGTGCATAGATAGTTGTGTGTAAGGTGTAGTGTAGGTTTTTAGGTTGTTGGTGTGCTTGTGCTGTGTATGTGTTGTGTGGAACAGCGAACGTTTTGTTTTGTTAACTGTCGGTATTGTGGTTTGTCGGGCATGTGAGCTTTCATGTTTTTGCGGTTTCGTTCTTGCGGTGTCGGTGTTGTGGACTGTTGGTCTAACGTAGTAGACCCATATATATATATATATATATATATATATATATATATATATATATAGACACACACACACACACACACACACACATATATCTATCTATATATATATATATATATATATATATATATATATGTGTGTGTGTGTGTGTGTGTGTGTTGTATAATTATAAAAACAAATAGGTGCCCAATAATAACCAGTAACAATACAGCCCTTTCTTTATTGCACTTGAGAACTATCTAACACACCAATGCATGTGGCCTCCATGGCTAATGAAAGTACATAATCATGGAACATTCTAATAATGAGTGGATGTCTATGTACTTCTCTAATGACAGCTTAATCCACAGTTGCAAAGTCTGCCTTGATAGTTATGTTCAGGTTTCCGAGTAATTCATTTTTCAAGCACTTAAAAGTACAACCACAAGTGTGGAATATCCTAGCCAACATATAAGCTATTTTAGATCTGAAGGATAGAAAAAATATATAATTTAAAAGAAAACACGCTTATGCCCTGTTACTTCATGGCTGTTTTTGAACAAATAGCCTCAACTACCTCAAGAAAAGATTAGAAAACACACACACACACACACACACACACACACACACACACACACACACACACACAGCATCTTACACAGGAAGTTTCTGTACTGTGGGTGACTCTCTGGCAGCAATCCTTCCCACGCACGTTTGTGTTTAAAATTCATGCGACGCACGTACGGGTCCTAGCAGCTGTAAAGTTGGAGGGGCGCTCCCTCCCCCTCGCTCTATAGTTTCAGCGCCTATGGGCATCTTCTAAGGCTCCATGGTCTGGGGAAATAGCTACAGGCTTAGGAATATCCGTATGGAGAACCAAAGTATCTATTTTGAGTGCCAGATATTTGCTTCCCTTCCCACTTGAAAAATCTCCTCATTAGAAATATCAGAGTATCTTCCACATCTGACTCATCATCAGGAGAAGGGATCTGCGTGACATTGTCCATGACATCTTCCTCAGAATGATTTCATCTTAATAACAAAATCCCTTTTACATTTAGTAGGAAGAGGAGCAGAATTAGTTTGTCCTGTCTGTAGCCTTTAACAGTCCTTCAACTAAAGAAAAGAGCTCATCTTCAGTAGAATGAGGAAGACATTTCTTCAAAGAAACCTGCCTCGGAGTAGGAGGAGGAGAAATACATGTTATCTTTTGTTGCTTTTTATGTGGAATATCTACCTGAGAATTAGATAATAAGAGAAAGACCTCTATTTGACAACCTTCAAACTTTTCTCTTATGAGAACTCAGTAAACACCCACTTTACCTTCTGTTATTACAACTTTGGCTATGATAAAACTTGTCTCCAGATGGCTGATGGGAAAAAAGTCAGGAGAACTGTTGATAGCAATAGAAGTGTCTTTATCCCTGGTCATAACAGTCTTCACAGAGGCAATTCTAGAGGGCCTGAGAGAGAAGCCAGTGGACAGTATGCAGGATGCAAAAATGCTCACTGGGTTCTACCATCTCTAAAATGAGAAGTGGATGTGAAGGTGCATTGGGGAATCTCCTGCTTCTTTGTTTGGATTTCCCTTCATTTCTTTTTGGATGGAGAGTCAAATGCCAAACATGAAGACGTGGGTGGCATAGCTACATACACCAGCAATGACAATCTCTTGCTTTCCAGATATTGGCCAAGGGTCCCAAGGTGCCATCCAAGAGTTTTACGAGCAAAATCCTGGTAAACCTGACAGGACTTAATGTCATATTTTTTTTAAGACAAAATATACAACTAGTATTGTAGTCTTGATAAAGTACTTATGTATCACATTTGCACTTCTACTTTTTGACACAGACATTAGAGAAAAAAAAAACTAATTCTATAATGCAGGAATAAAGAATCAATCCCCAATGGGGTACTTATGTGCCTGAACTTCAGAATCATTAATCAATGCGATGCCAAAACTGTTCATGGCACTGACATGTCTGCACTTTGAACAGGCCAAGAATCTTTTGAAAATAGTGTGGGTGCACATCCTTCTCATACCAGCACCCTGGAACATGCCAAGGGTTGATGTACAGCTCATAGGGGAAGGATCCTGCTGATCTTTGGAAGGCTGGCCAGATGGACCATGATCTAATGAAGGACATCTAGTGCTACTGGTAGATTAGACAAGGTTTCCTTTTAAGCTTATGCATTGCTTTCATATTTGGTTATCTCCAGTGGTGTGTAAGATGTGTCCTATGTGATTCCAAATTTCTGAGATATGTAAACAAAGTATACTTGGCTTGTGTGAAATAGCAGCTTAGCAGAGACTATCTTGAATCTATTTGAATTAGTTATTGCTCTTAAGTTGTATGGGAGAATGTTTCCTGTTTGAGGACTGACATTCCTAAAAGCCATTATTGTTTTTGATGGATAAATTACTGGTCTTAACATTGTTGTGGTATTTCTGATAGTTAATGTAAGCTGCATAGGGAGTGATCTTAGGAAAGCAGATTGTGAATGACAGTGCATAGTACACTCAGCTCTGCTGGGCAACATTTAGTAATTTTCAGTAATACAGTTTTTGTATTAGGCTTGGGTATGTCAGAAGTCCTAGTGTCTCTCTAGGGAGGCAATAATGGATCTGAGTTAACATGTCATAAACAGTATGATTACATTTGTTTTAGACAGAGCATTCCTCTAACATTCAGATAAACATATTCACCTGCATTTTATCTACAGTCATAGATCAGTGACCCATTCTAAGCCTGCATGGTTGGACTGATATGTTGCTTAGGCAGAAATTCCCATTCCATGTGTTCTCACAGTTTTAATTTCTCCAAATCTTTCGGGTTTCTAATACCATGACAGCAATGGACCCCATTCTTAAGTTAAAGTATGATTAAAGTTCATGAAATTAGTATTGTTTCAATCTTTGATGTCAGCCAGAAGTGCTCTTCACAGTACCCGAAATGTGCTCAGTAATGACTTCTTCTGCAATTCATACAGAGTTACATGTATTGGTAACATATCTAAATACAATTATAGATTCTTTTTTATAAGACCCATTGCTCCTTTTACTATTGGAACTGTCTAGATATCTTTCTTCCACATTGCTCTCATTTCTGCTTACAAATCCTGATATTATATGACTTTGTATCTCTCTGTATACAAGACACTGTAGTCACTGGGTGTGGCGATTTCAATGATTGATGCTACTTTTGTCTTCTTTTCATGGACCACTATATTTGGTTTTCTCACATCTATCTTTTGAACTGTTGGTAATGGGTGATCCCATGTGATGTAGACTTCATCTTTTTCAATGATGCTTTGTGGCTCATGTTTCCAGTGTTTTTCAGCTACTTCAGTATTATAATGTTTGTTTTGCCACATTATTATGCCTTTCAGTATACAGTCCTTCTGTCATTAGTATGTCACAACCAGTAACAAGGTGTGCAACTGTTTCCAATTCTGTTTTACAAAATCTACATTTGTCTGTTTCTCCTACATGTTCAATGGACTTTGTAAACTAACGTGTATGTAGGCCACTATCTTGGGCCACCAATATTAACCTTTTGTCTTTTGGTTTGAATTCACATCTCTTTAACCATTCCTGCATTCGATCCTGATCAACATGAGGTTCTTCCAGCAGTTTTCTGTACTTGCAACTATATTTATGCATTTTCCACATTTCTTGCTTTCTCATCTGATCCTTCACCATATATTCTTTCTTTTGTTTTCGACACATTTAGCAGCTGCTTGATTTTTACCTACTTCTGGTTTAATTTCCATTTCCACTTGATTCTGATATGCTTCTGCTAGACTTAGAAGGGAAGTCATCTTAGATTTATTCTCCTCATTTTTCAAAACTTTCACTATGTTTGGGTATTGTGAGGTCAGCAGATAAGCATGCAGTCCCACGACTGCAGACCTATACATGTAATCAATTTGTAGGAGGCCCATACTTCCTTCTGAACAGGAATATATAATCTTGGTATGCACCAATTTTTATAAATCATTTGATGAACATGAAGCATCCTTCTTGTTTTCCTGTCTAATCTATCCAACACCTTTTGGGGCCAGTCAATCATTCCAAAACTGTAAGTTAGGACAGGAAGAGCAAATTGGTTTATAGCTTGGATTTTGTTCCTAGATGTCAATGCTGTTTTCAGGATTAATTTGTCTTCTAAAATATTCCTTACTAAGTTTTATTCACATTTGTTCATGTTTTATTGTTGATCCTTTGTCATTTCACAAATATTTATACACTCCCTCTTGCTCAAGTTCTTTTATAGCATGTTCCTGTCCCAAACTGATGTTTTCTTGATGCTGCAGCTTTCCTGCTTTAAAGGTTGCTTTTGCACATTTATCAAGACCAAATGACATTCTTGTATCATCTGAAAAAGTTTTGACTACTTGCAGTTGTGCTTTCAGTCCTTCATCTGATGAGCTATACAGTTTTAAATCATTGACAAAGAGAATATGAAAAGTCTTTACGCTCTGTTGCTTTCTGGGAGCCAAATTATAGCCATGACCTAACATGTTTAGCAGACAGCTGGATGGGTTAAGGGCAAGGCAAAAGAGCAATGGTGACAGAGAGTCACCCTGGAATATCCCTCTTTGGATTTTTATTCCTGGAATAATAATTTGTCCTTTATCATGGCTTTAACTTCAAAGTGGTTTGCCACTGTTTCATGGTTGCTGTGATGTAATTTATCAGTATAGGGTGTATCTTATACATTTTTAAGCACTCTAACCATGAATGTGGGATACTGTTGAATGCTTTTTTGTAGTCAGTCCATGCAATACTTAGATTCTTCCCCTTTTTACAGTTCACTATAATTTTATTTAACAACAAATGATCCTTTGCTCCATATGACTTTATTTTATTGCCCTTTTGTTCTATTGCTATAATTTAATTTTCTTCTAAATGACTATAAACTCTGTCAGCATCAATTTCAGTGTATAGCTTATATGTCATCAGAAGCCAAGTTATTGGTCTATAATTCTGAGGGTAGCTTTCAGGTTCACTCTTAAGTAGGAGCATTGTTTGTCCTGTTGTTAGCCAGGTTGGTGTCTGTTTGGGGTGCACATATAAATAGTTATTACTCATGGCTAAATCTTTGTGCAAAGATGTTAATACTTTTAACCAGAAGTTAGGTACTGCATCTGGGTGTGGGGTTTTCCAATTAGAGGCTTATCTTAACTTTGCTTCCATCTCTCTGGCTGTTACTTCATCCTATTTCATATCCTGCACCTTTAAACTTTTTATTCTTTCTTTTATTTCATTTAGCATCTTTGTTATGTTCTACAGGATCTTCATAAATACTTCTCCAAAATGTATCTATTTCTTCTTTTTTTGGAGGTCTTTCAATTTCTTTTACCTTGTTTCCTAAGTCTAAAAAGGAGCAAAAAACACCAGGTAATGCACTACATTCCAAATTTTATTTAGCACTTTCGTCGGCAGTAAGCCAATGACTTCATTATTCTGATGAAGTCATTGGCATACTGCAGACGAAAACGCTAATAAAAATTAGACTGTGGTGCATAAGCTGGTGTTTTTTGCTCCTTTTTGGATTTATTGGTTTGAATTCGTGTCCTTTGTCTTGTTTCCTAAGTCTCTATAAAAATGCCTTGGGTCAACAATAAATTGCTTATTTTGTACTTTTCCTTTATATTTATCTGTGTATCTTCTAAGTTTTTCTGCCTGCGTTGATATTGTTAGTTTATTTGCAATAGTGCATGATAAATTTTATCCATTATAATGCTGTGCATTGCTTTTATTATGTCTATTTTTCTGAGTATTTTTATTGATCTGTTCCCTCTTCTATATTCTTCTAACAGTGACACTTCTTGCCTTGATTGCTTCATAGTTTTCTTTGTTTGATACTCCCATGATGTTATTTGATTTCTCTCCTTCCTTTCCCTCACTATCCTATGTTCTTGTGGTAAAATTGTATCTGTTATTAATTTAGCTGCACAGTAATATATCCTATTTACTTCTGTTATATCGCATGGATCTCTATGAACAGTCCTAATTACTGTGTTCATTTGTTTTATCAAACTTTTGACTTTTTGGGTTTTATTGACCTTCTGCAGTCATTTCTTTCATAGATCTTAATATGTCTATCTATCTCTTTTAAATCAAGCAACTCTTCTCTTAGCTCATTTTCTTATAAACTGAGGGCACATTGTTTTCCATTTCCTACGGGCATTATATAGAAATTTCTATAGCATCTTCCCATGGTACATTCTCTTCCATTTCATTCTGTGTCATCCATTGCTCTGTCATATGAGAACTCACTGGCCTATCACTCTTCAACATTGACTGCGTCAGTGTTGCCACAGTTTCCTGTTCCTTCCCTTGCTGTCCAGCTTCAACTGAATATTTATACTGGTTTCCTGTGAATGGCTCCAAAATATCTTCATATGGTAACTGATCTGTTGCTTCCTGTTCCACTGATTTCTCCTTAATTTAGATGTCCAGTGCTCTACCCTGCTGTAATGTTTTCCAAGTTAGATTTTCTACACTGAATCCTTCACTTTGGAGGTACTCCAGAACTTCATTTTCTATTTCTTTAACTTCATTACTAATCTTTCTTTTCTACTTTTCCTTTTTGTCTTCTTATTTTTTGTATTGTAAAGTTTTCCTTGCCTGGATTCCTTTGCTGGTATTTCTATTCAAATATCTTTGGTGCTGTTCTTTTGCGTTGATTAGTTTTGCTTTCTCCTTTGCATAAATATTACACCATATTAAATATATTTTTGTTTCCCAAGTCCATATTTCTTCTTCAGATGTTTCCTGATCTTCCTGTTTCTCCTTACTTTGAGGACTCCCTCCATCATGCTGTGATCTAACCTGTGTTAGACGTTTTACACCAAATTCTTCACTTCGCAGGCACTCCATAACCCCAACTACTATTTTTTTAACTTCTGCTTTACTAATCTTCTTTTCTACGTTCCTTCTATGTGATATTATTTTTTATTGTGTAATTTTCAATATCTGGATGCCTTTGAATGTATTTCTCTTTGAATATCTTTGGGGAAGCCTGTTTTGTATTGATTAATTTGGCTTTCGACTTTGCATAAATATTTCACCATATCAAATCCCCTTTTCTTTCCCCTATCCATATTTCTTTTTTATACTTTTCAAAAACCTCTAGGCTTTGTTGTTTATATTTTCACACTTCCTCAGATGTTTCTTTTTCCAAACAGATCAATGTTTCTTGGTCTATATACTGTTTTTCACAAATCTGTTGCGTTAATGAACACAAATTTTTATTTGAAGCTTCTGACAATTTTTCTTGTGGAAGTATTTTTTTTTCCACTAATTTCTCTCTTCATCTTTTTGTATATCTTGTGTCTTGCAATTCTGGGCTTTTTGCATAATAGTAACAATACCTAATTACTGTTTTATCCTCAATAGTCCACTCTATCGTCTTTATGGCTCTTCTTTGGCCCATCAGTTTTTGTGATTTTTGTGGACTACTGCTTCCTTCAACAACAAGGGGGCTGTCCTCCTCTGGGTCTGGCCTAGCCTCATTGTAGGAATGTTTCTGTATTTTGAGGATTCTACACTGTCATTTTTTTCCAGTCCTGGTACCAGTGCACCTACCAGGACTGGGCACTTTTTTATCTTGGGTCCTGTGCACCAAGCTATCTTTTTTAATTTTTGACCGACTTCTCTCTATGATATATGCTATATAAAGTACAGTCTATATATCAGTGTTGTCTTGGTGAGATTTTGTGAAAAACAGGGTCCACCTTGTGAAGGTATTCACCAAGACTTGAGGATGAGTTAAATTTCAACAATACTACTCTCCTTTGCTTGCTGACTTATCATCTCCATTCAGGTGTATACGTTATCTAGTAATAGTCTTCATGTATTCTCACAGTGCATGGGAATTGTCATGTACTAGAAGGCATACATGTTATCCAGTAATAGCCCTCTTGTGTTCTCACAGTGTATGGGTGTCATCATGTGCCAGAAGGTGTACGTATTATCTAGTAATAGCCTTCATGTGTTCTCACTGTACATGGGAATTATCATGTGCCAGATGTACATCTTAACTAGTAATAGCCTTCATGTGTTCTCTCAGTGCATGTGAATCATCATGTGCCAGAAGGTGTACATGTTATCTAGTGATAGCCTTCATGTGTTCTCACAGTGCATGGGAATTGTCATGTGCCAGAAGGTGTACATGTTATCTAGTAATAGCTTTCATGTGTTCTGACAGTGCATGGGTATCGTCATGTGCCAGAAGGTGTACATGTCATCTAGTAAAATTTTTCATGTGCTGTCATAGTGCACTGGAAGTGTCAGGTGCCAGAAGGTATGTATGTTATCTAGAAATATCCCTTGTGTAAAAAAAATGACACAGTACCAGTGCAGTTTCAAAAATGTATTACTGTAGTTCAAAATAAGTTCTCTGTACTGTTCATAAATGCTCTAAAATATTGTTTCAGCTTCTCATAAAGTTATATGTATGTCTGGATAGGAATGATACTTGCTGCCTATACAGTAAAATTGAAATAAAAAACATAATCCAACTGCTACATCTGACTTCACTGATTTGTCACTGAAGAGTAAATATGGTCTCCTACATGGCATGTTAGTGGTAGATGATTTAATGGTCACTTTATTCCTCACAGCAGCAGTAATGCCAACAGTAAAAAAATACAGTGAAAAAGTGTTACAGTGGACTTACTTCTGCTTCTTCATTGACGAGTCCATGCTAAGAAGGGTCAGCAGAGGACATGTTTCTGTATATCCAGCTGTATAAATGCAGCCTTTTAAAAATTTGTCACTGTAAATTACCTCCTGGTTAGGACCCTGACACTGATGGCAAGAGTATCATAGAATCCTTCTCTCTCCCTTTCGCTCTAGTAATAAGAGGCATATACTTATCTCTATTGTGTCAATCAGTGGGTGGACCAAGGAGAAGACAGCAGTGGTGTGCCATTCTGCAGTGCAGAATGACCACAGACTAGTGCTGTAGGCACCCTTTAAATGCACCCTATATTATGCTGTGCCATTTGCAGTGGAGAACAACCACAGACTAGTGCTACAGGCACTCTTTAAATGCACCCCTATATTATGCTGTGCAATTTTGCAGTGCAGAATAACCCCAGACTAGTGCTATAGGCACCCTTTAAATGCTGCACACCTATATTAATCATTCTCTGTACAAGACAACCAAACTCTGTTAGCTACATGTTCATATTTGTGTTCAGAAAGCCCAAGTTCTCCCTTCACAAGCATTTGTCAGGTCAGAATACATTTAAATAGTATCAAAATCATTTGCAATTTCCTTTTTTTTCATTTCATTCATTAACTGTTTGGTAAATTTACAAAAGAAAGGGCCCATGGTATGAATAATCTGGAAGGACATTGAGATTATTTGCTCAAGGTTGCTATGTAGTGCAAACTGCAGTTGTTGATAATAAAACTTGAGACTACAGTGCAGGATGGATGACACTGATCAGAACTCATAGCTTACACATCTACAAATGATGGCTAACAGTGGAAATGTCAATTTTATTCAAAGAAACTGCATTTACCATGAGTGCATCTCATCCCCTTCTCCTGTGGGGGAGCACTGTACCCCTTTACATCCTCCTTTTAAGACAGCTTTGAGATCACTTCACAATTGGAGGGCAAAGAGAACCCCTTTCCCCTTTGCAGCAATCTTCAAGAAGAAAGCTTGATTCAACAACTAAAAATTGCAAGTTGCATAGGCAGTTCTCATCTCTTTAACTTGCAAACTCTTTGTTGGAGTCAGATATCTATGCACATATTCCAAAACACATTTCAGATAATTATTCAAGGTGCATCTGTGTTTAATAAAAGGGATTATTTCACTATTGTAGCAATGATTTCATGCACATTCCAGACATCTAGACACACTTTTACATGCTATACATTAAAGTGATCAGCAATAATGTAATCCATGCTGTAGACTTCTTAGGAAAATGAGAAAGTAAAATGAAGTCAGAAAACTTGATAATTGCAGGGAACCTATGATCTGTAGTTAAGAAGCAAGAACTAACCAGACTAACAAAATGAGTCTGAATCAGGTTACAGTTCAAACAAAAATGGATAAGAAAGACAGAGTAAAATTGTGTTTTTGTCATCTGACATGTTCTGTGGAGTGTACAGCCAAGGGCTACAGTACTTGGTGAGTATGAAAGGCGTTATTTCAGAGGCATGACATATGTAATGCACATTGGGATCTGGGGTAGCTTCCACTAAATAGTACAGCTCCTGCACTGTGGCAGGACTAGCCACTCAGTGGTGTAAACCTTGACTCTAAATGACTGTCACTGTTGAAGTGACACCCTGACCTCATGTGCAAAAATTGGAAGAAGGAGTTGTGGATGGATGGATGGATGGATGGACTGGGAATTCATGTGGGAATGTAGGTAGGTCACACCAAAAAAGCCCTTACTAAGCTGGAAGAATGGTGATGTACTAGGACACCCTAATCTATTCTTTGCACTTTTGCTCTGTCTGCTTACACCAAGGATTCCCCAGGATGGGCCCAGTCCAAAGGGATAAGTCAGACAGGTATTAGAGAATGTGGAGTAGATAACTAAGGAGAGGCTCAGTGCACAGCTAATCACAGACAACAGCAGAGGAAACCAAAAAACAAATAAACATAGTATAGCACATAAAGGTATGACATCATGTTCTACTTCAGCAGCAGGATACAACACTTTAAATCTAGAATGGCTAATTTGCATTACTGTGCTCTTAGTAAACTCTATGGTGATATTTTACAACTATCTAATGTATTACTTTTGTAAAGGTCTTTATGACAGTATAGTTTCTCTGCAATCAAACTTTGCAACTTTAATAGCTCATGGGTATGTGCAACCAAGTTGCCTTCCAAGGTGAGGTCTGCAGTGCTGAAAAGAAACAAGATAATACAACTAGATATGAATAAAAAAACAAAACAAGAAGTAAAAATGTCACACAGAATAATCTCAAAGCAAAAACATCAAAAGGACTCTGGCAAACATTTGACAGAGGTCCATGCAAAATTTGCAAATTACCTGTTAATGACATACAGGTGTCTCAGCTACATGCTTTTAATACCTTTGACATTTTATTTTTTACAAATCTTTGTTAATGCATTCAGGCCAATAAGGCCAAACCCTGCTAGCTATAAACTTTGCATGTTTTACCCCATCGTATGCACTCACCTGTACAACATAAATGAACAGCTTGTCCATTGACTAAAAATACTCCACTTGAAACAAAGCTTATCCATAACATTATGTGATTGTAGAATTTCCCAGTAATGAACAAAACAAGTAAAAAAGGACCCACAAAATAACATCATAGGTGAAAACATCAAAAAGACCCTGGAAAACCAGGGAATTCACTGTGTATACCTTAAACCTCCTTTGACGGAGGCCCATGGGAAATATGCAAAATAGTCCTTAAGAATATACATGTGTTTCAGCTACATGGCTTCTGAATGCCCCTGATATTTTATTTTTTTATAAGTCTTTATTAAGGCATTTAGGCCAATAAATCCAAATCCAACTTGCTAGTCATGACATGCTTCTCTCTTTTTATAGGCTCACCAGTATCACATAAGTGGATATTTTGGCCATTATCTGAAAACACTCAGAAAGGTTTAGAGTTTTAAAGACTGCAAGACATTAACTCAGAGACCAAAGGCTTAAAATAATGTTGTCTAGAGATCTATTGACAGGAGTAGGGGCAGGTGTAGGAGTGTGTTTGTACACCTGATTACCACTGTACATGTTATGACAGAGAAGTTTATGACAAAAGTTTTTGTCATCCAGTTAAGGTCCCAATGATGTTTCTTGCTGGGTTACCTGTCAGAGAACTTGAATATTGCAGAAATAAATTAAGCTGTCTGGAGGTCATCGGCTACTCACTGAGATTTTCATGGGAGCCACTGAGTTTTATTTTATTAATTTTTTTTTTTGTTTTTGCTAGGATTCTGATGTCGCTGTTTGAATTCATGACCTTCCCTTTGCCAGGGATGAGGATGTAATGTTGAGTCAAATGTCAACATCTTATCAGCTGGATATAGCAAAATTCAGATTTACCTTCTTCCATTTGCATACGGACACACACACACACACACACACACACACACACACACACACACACACACACACACACACGAGACGCTCCTGGTCTCATCCCCCCTCTCAGTATGCATGTGTCCTCCTTCCACGAAGATAATCAGAAGTACTGCAGACATCAACTTAAATGAACATCAAGGTGTTACTGCTCAATGCCAGGAGCCTAAATAAAAAAGCTACACTCCTTCCAAGTCATATTCAAACACAAGAATATAGACATCTGTAAAGTGACTGCAAAGACAAGTGCTAAAGATGGAGGTGTCTCAATATACATCAATAACCAGCATACATCTAGAGTGGTCAAGTGGGATGACACACTGCAGTTCCTCCACATGCAGATCACTACAGACAAAATTCTGTGCCATATTCTAGCCAACTATAAGTCACCCTCCATGTTCCAAGAAGCTAACAATGCATACTTGGACCTACTGGAGATGCTTACCATTTATCCTAACACCTTACTTATGGGAGACTTGAATTATCCCCCTGTAGATTGGGAATCCACACAATCTCAAATCTGCAGGCGCAGATATCCCTGGACTTTGTAAATACAAACTCTCTTGACCAAATAGTGAATACACCCACTAGAAGCTCCAATGTACTTGGTCATATAGAAGAATGCTGCACCTCCCCTAGTGTCTCATCTTCCCTGTAAGGTCTGACCATAAAGCTGCATCCTTCTAAATTTATTTAACATTGGTTTACTGGGAAAGTCTGACTTGGAATGAAGTCAATTTTCAGTGGAGGCCAGGAGAGAAGCACTCCAAACGCACGTCTTTGAAACATGGGAGGAAACCAGAGCACACGGAGGAAACCCACATGAATGTACAGACTCTGCACAGAAGGCACTCAAGCCAATAATCGAACCGGAGAACCTCTTAAAACCTCTTGCTGTGAGGTGACAACGCTACTGCTGCACCATTGCATCATCCATTAATCAAAATCAACTCTGTAATCCAAGTAAAACCAGTAACAGAAACTATTCCAAAGCAAATGACCATTTATGTGATAGTTTGTCAAAATTCAATGCTCCTCCAAACCCCAAGAACAAAGCACCCTATACTGAATTGCTCTCCGAAACTCAGCACAACCATGTCAATGGCTGCATAGAGTCTGCTATAGCTATCAGAAGTAAGTCCAGAACTAGTCCCATACTGGATCCCAAATTAAACAGGATATATAGAAAAAGGGGGAAAAATGACAAAAATCAGGAAGATAAAAACTCTCTCATTAAACTAAATGAGCAATTGAGAGAGCTAAACTGGTCAAATGAAGCTAACTTTTGGTTAAGATAGCCTCCCAGGTGAAATATAACCATAGAGCCTTCTTCAGTTATGTTAGAAACCCCAATGGCAGCATTCAGTAATGTGCTGAACTGGTGGTTAATGGTGCCACATTCACTGAGTCTGGTGATATAGCGAACCTATTAGCAGACAAATTTAGTTCTAACTTTACCCTCTTTTACCCCAACCATCCCCCAACAAATACCGTCAAACGTAACCCTTTCAGCTATAACTAGAGAGCATGTACTGTGTGTGCTTGCTAAAGCCAAGAACACAGCTTCAGTGGGCCCCAGTAAGATCTCAGGCTGCCTCCTGAACAGTCTAAGATATGATTTACCAGAAACCCTTGAGTCACTATTTAACTATAGTTTTAAAACAGGCTTTATGCCATGAGAATGGAGGACTGTGGTAGTCATCTTCCTTCAAAAGGGAGGACCTTCAAAAGATCCTGGTAACTACAGACCCATTAATCTGACTACTCTTATTTGCAAAGCCAGTGAAAAAATTATCATCAACGAGGATATAGGCGACCTCCAGACATTGGATCCATGCCAGCTTGTCTTTGTCAAAAGAAAGTCAGGCTTACTGAATCTGGTGGACTTTTCTGAAAAGGTCACTAAAGTCATGGTTGGGGGAAACAGTGCATACTACCTACCTAGATATGGTTAAAGCATTTGATACTATACCCCATTCAGCATTGTCAACAAATTTATGGAACTAGGCCTTAATCCCTTTTTTAACATGCTGGATAGCTAGCTGGTTCATGGAGAGGACCCAAGAGGCAAGGACTGGTGAAGTCACCTCCACAAAGAGTCTGCTCACCAGTGGAATCCCTCAGGGCTCAGTGCTGGGCCTGTTTCTCTTTGGCATCCACTTTTTGGCTATCAAAGCCAATGTCAAAGGCCTTGGGCTAACCAAGTTTGCAGATGATTGCAAACTGGGAGCAGTCATTG
>NC_056728.1:1323369956-1323462456 GCF_019279795.1 Protopterus annectens
ATATTCCCTTATCCTCACTGTACCACAATCATAACAAAAGTTTCCTTACTTGTACATCAACAGTATATGCTGATGTACAACTAACTTTTTTTTTCTTTAGCGAAAGTGCATTTTCGACAAAATGCATTTTCCTAAAGTGGGTTCGATAAAGTACGGTTCGTTGAACTGTACTTTCGACTATACAACTAGGACCCATATATATATATATATATATATATATATATATATATATATATATATATATATATATATATACAAAACACTTCATCAGATTTTTGGTAAATTAGATTGTTTTGCAGACACACACTATAAGATCTGTATGAGTAATATTAATTTGCATTAACAAATTAGAAGCCTACTACAGCATCGCATTCATGCTATTATATTATTATGAGGGGGAATATTTTCTTTCTAATAACAGCAAACAACACGGTTATAAACATTAGAATTAGTGGCATGTTTGCCAATGCAGTCTTTGCTCAGAGACTTAAAGCTGTGGCATTAATTTAGTTTTGCGGGCCTACAGTGTGAAGTGGGGAAACAGGTTAATTCGGAGCCTGCACTCAGTTCATCTTAGCTGGACCAGACAATATTAAATGGCAGGAAAAAAAAACACTGCTCATGGCCATACTTTTCTGTTAGTGAGAATGCATACGTTGCTAAAACTTTGCTTTGCAACCTTGAATAGAGCAAACTGTGAACTGAGTAAGAGCTATATTTTCAGTTACTTCTGGGTTCAGTGTCTTCAAAATACCATACCTCTTAAAATGACAGACATTCATACAGCTAGAAAGTTGATCAATGAAAATGAGTAGAACATAAAAAGAAGGGGTGAGTCACACCTTGTCACCTATTCCCCCAGCCACTCACAACAAATACAATGTTAAAGCCCAAAACATCTCTGTCAATAACCCCTGAACTCTATAACTCAGCTAACCGATAGCAGTCTAATGTGACATTGGTAACATTGTATCTTAAAGTTAAAAATGGATCATGCTTCTTATCAGGATACTGGGACATCCATATATGACAGGAAAAATTCTACATTGTATCAAACAAACACAACATAGACCCCACTTTGCATAAAAGAAATTCTCATTTCACTTCAGAGCAGAAGCTCACCAGAACAAAAGGACTTCCTATTTAACCAGTCATCTAGATTTATCTAAACACCTGCAGCACAGTAAACACCTTAATGTTGCCAACAACTTGCATGGATAACTTCACCCAATGAATATTAAATATGCAACAAAGTACTTCCCAAAACAGGCACAGAATCTAATAATAATATGATTTCAAATACACTACAAGCAGCAATGTAATATGTTAAAATTTCTTTATCCATTCTCTTAACACATTCAAATATATAATCATAATAACATCTAATTCAGCTTTGTGGGAATCCCATCTAACCCATGTAATCTACTGTCTAGATTGATGTGTCCTACTTAAACTTCAGCGCATTCCTACACACCTTTATTACACAGGCTGTCACATATTAATTAAGGACAACAGATTAACAACAAAGCATTTCATCAAGAATGCATATAATACAACATGCTGATATAACCTTAGGGCAGGATTCACGAAGCCTCCGTGTAAGAGATACATGGCTTACACGGAGGCTGCAGTTAAACGGCGTGACGTCAGCATGTCATGCATATGCATGAGGGCATGCTGAATCACACCGAAGGCTAACACGGTCCGTGGAAGACAGTAGAGGGCGTGTCCATAGGCCGAGCCCTGCAAGCGGACACGCCCCCAGAAGAGTAAAATTGCCCAAAGTAAACACCCACGACAGAGGCCATGGAAATGTAAATAAACACAACACAACACATACCCCCACAGACTATGAACATAAAATATATAAATGAACATGTTATATATTTTTTTTAAATCGTAAAGATGTTTGCCTGTGAGTGCGCTCGTTTGCGCGGGCGTGCCCGTAGCTTAGCCACAGTTAGCAGTCAGTGGAAAAGGATATAAGAACTAAATATGCAAAGTACACCAAGAAGCAATAGCATAGCAGTAGAGACGTTGGCTAAAGAGCAGGCATTCATGGTTTGAGCCCCCACAACACCAATTTTTATTTTTAGTAAAATAAGCACGAAACAAGTCCCTGACAAACATGTAAACATATAAAATCATAATTCATGTAAAATGTAATGAAATAGTCCATTTATTTTGAAGAAATGTGAGATAACAAAATAATAAAAAATGCCAGATGTGCCTATAGCTGAGCTACAGTTTGACAAGGTGAGTGCATCTGCCTGTAGGTGAGCAGTGGTTTAACAGGTGCAAAATGAGTGCCCGTAGGTGGGCAGTGGTTTAACGCGCTGAAACTGTGTGCCCCTAGCTGAGCTTAATATGCGTGCTGACAGCCAAATGAAGCGTAAACCAGCGTACCCTGTTTGCGCGAAGCTGCGCACCGCGCCAACAAGCTAACCGACGGGCAATGTTGAGCAAGCCGTATCAAAACTGCCTTTACACAGACACACCCCTCAGCCTGTCTAGACAGTCATAAAAAATAAAAAGCAGTGGTCAGGTTTGAACCCAGGATACTATGCACCATAGTCAAGGTACTGAACCACTAAGCCATGACAGCAGTACCTATAAATGCAGTAATAGCAAATATATAGGAATGAATACAAAGTGGAGCATGACAAAGCAGGTTTTGTGAAGTTGATACAATTCCAAAATGGCCAATCACAGATATGTGCGGGAAAAACGGCATATATAAGCCCCATAGGCGGGAATACACAGCATAAATGATTGTAGAACTGACTTGCAGCCAGAATGTCAGGAGTAGGAGAGGGTAGTTGCTTTCAAGCACAGAGGTGGGGTGTTGAGGAGTCCAGATACATGGTCTGGCTCCTAATCCATAATCATGAGGCCCAACTCATGCAGGGCCAGGTCCTGTGGGGAGCATATAGGGCTGAGGCTTGGGACCAGTTGGCTCATGATCTCACCAGTGCCACAGGGATTCCAAGGACTGGTGAGCAGGTCCGTCACCACCATGCGGGCCTGAAGAGACGCAAGCGGGACCAATTGAACCTTTGGATCCAGGAGGCCCGGGAAATGCCCAACGCCCCACTACTGAGTAAGTTACATTTAATTATGTATGTAAGAAATTAAACTAGCTGATATTATGGGGATGTGTATTCCAATATTACTTCATTTATATTACAGCTGCAGGTGTCCCTTCTGCGGACTGAAGAGCCTATGGCGATAGGCTGGTGTGGTTGCGCCACCAGGCAGGTCAGTAATCCTCTCCCAGTAACTGTAAAGAAATATAAAAGTATGACAGTTAGCAAAAGAGTGCAGTGTAGTCACTAAGTAATAAAATGTGCAAGTAACAGTGTAAGAGTGTTTGCAAGTATTGCTTGATTACAAAAGTGTGTTGCAGTCTGTAATCCAAACAGAAAAATGAAAATGTCTGAAATAAAGTCTGAAATAAAGATGCCCCACCTGTAATATAATAGTACACAACCTGCAGCAGGCTGAAAAGTACAGCTGCAGAAGATGAGCAAATCACATGTGTGAAATATACCCCTGTTGAAATACTGAAACATGACAGAAGTGAGACTGCTGGAAAGGATTGTAATAACTACAGGTTAAACATGTCAATAAAGCCTAGAAGTAAGTACCATCCTGAATAGTAAAATGAAAACGAGTGAGAGAGTGTGAGAAAGTGTTATGAATCCACCAATAAAGTAGTAATAACCCCTGAATAAAGTATACTGCAGTCAGTACAGAATGAAATGCATGTGAGAAGCAAAACCAAACAGCGAAATCTGTTCAAAGTGTTGCTGCAGCTGGAATGTGTATCCCAAAATCTGGATATGTTGCTCTCAGTCTGCAATATGCAGATAGTATGATTGTCTGACATACCAAACATCCACAGTTGTCTATAGCTATATAAAGCAAATGTAGCAGGATGATGTAACTGAACAAAGCCAGATATGAATGTGTATGAAGAACAATAAAATGTATATTGATGTAGCAGTAACAGTCCTATCACCAAACTGAAGTAGTCATCATATAGGAAACTGTAGTTAGAACAGTAGTGTGTATATATGTGCAGCTATTAGAAATGTACAGCATATGTATTGGTATTCGAAGGTGTTAATATTATTTTCTTCACCCCACCCTATAACCACATATAACCCATTCCACGTGAAAATGGTATGTGCAATCACAATTAACACCCCTGGACATTTGTCCTGTTGGGTCATAAATATTTGCATGTCCGTTGATGCATCTGCCCTGTTCATACATCCAAACCTGATGGCCTGTTGCCATCAATCAACCCTGCATGTTGTTGGACTGTGTATTGCTGTTCAAATTATGCATGTGTTATGCTCGCTGTTCAATGGTGTGAATATCTAGGTGTTTGGTTAATGGGAATACTAATGCATGCTGTTACAATTAATTGTGAATGGTATTATATGTTACTAACCCAAACTGTCATGACATAATGCAAAACATAGGACGACAGGGAAGGTGGGTTCCAGCGGACCCACCTCTCCCACCTCAGCTGGCGAGTGCACCTGGCACTAGTGCTCAGTCTGGACCCTCCTCCGGTGGCCCTGTGCCACCTGCGGGTGGAAGCGCTGCAGGGGATGGGGCTCGACCCCCCTCTGCAAGTGTGGCCAGAGGAGAACCACCACTCACCCTCCGTAGCGTCCGGACTGTGGTGCGTAGGGAGATCCAGGACTCTGTTCTTGGGCCCCTACGCCAGCTTGAGGCACAGGTGGCACAACTTACGGGCATGCCTGTTGCCCGGCCTACACAACCCCCAGCACAGCCCCGTCCTGGGCAGTGAAGGAACAGTGACAACTGCCCATGGGTGGGGATATCAGTTCCACTGTTGCCATCTGTGGGCTCATGGGCTCTGGATATCCAAACATCCACCTCCGTCAATTGTGTAACCCCCCACACGTGTCATACACCGCCCCTGTATGCGTCTTGTTTGTCTTGTCTGTTGACCTACCCAACCTACCTCCCCAGCTACACCGACTTCCTTCACCTGACATACCACTCTCACCTAAAAAAAAAAAAAGGGCACTCTGTACCCACAAAAAAATTATGCCCCATACATAGCTGCCCATTCCGCACACATGTCTGTTGGACATGGAAACTATCAATTACAATTGGCTGTACAACAAGTATTATTGTTGTCCTGAGACCTCTCTCAGTGGTGGAAGGTTTCAAATGTCACACCAAATTACATACATATGCACAGCTGTTGCTGATGAAGAAATGGGCAGCTATGGGCCTTACCTACATCCCTCCTGCAAATCCCAAGCTTGTTTCCCTACTGTCTTACCCTCTTTGTGACCCCTTTTAAACCACTTTCCTGTCTCCCCATTTTCATTTCTTTCAAAGAAAATAGCGCGGGTGTGCACCAGAGTAAGCACTGTTAAGCGGTTGTAAGCGGGTGTGCGCATGTGTGCGCAGAGCTGAACGTCAGTGCGCATGCGTGAGCTCCGCGCAAACCAGCGCTAACCCGGTTACAACTGCTTAAAAGTGCCTTAGTCACTCTGATTGACAGGTCCTGTAGTCAGTTCAAAAGCAAAATAAAATCCCACTGTCAGTCCCGAACCCAGGACCTTGGAAACAGTAGTCTGCATGACCTACCACTAAGCCATGACTCTTATACAAGAGTATATCCCATACTGAATCATTCCATAGGGTAGCAGACCAGGCCGGTTAAGCTCATGGTGCGATCGTTCCCAGGGTCAGTAGAGGTGCCTCCTTAGTGGAGTGGGACCACTGTTGCTGTATTGTGCTAAAATAAATATATCATGTAATAGTAGGAATGAATGTAAAGGGAATATAGGATGTGTAATACACAAAGCATGTCATTCATACTTACTGTCAGAACTAGTGGATTTCCATAATAGTAGTGTGTGAACAGAAACAGCCATGCTAGTTGGTAGCTAGTAGGTAATAATGTCAGTTAATGTACATATATAAATGTATGTATATTTACATTATATATATATATATATATTAGTTGTAGGTGTCATTGTGCATACACACTTACTACAGGAAACAGGAGAGAGGAATGGAGAAATGTGAATCTACAACACAGCCTGAATCATGAGAGAGATACTAACCTTTACACTCACAGAACAGTGTCCACAGCATACCAGCATGGTCCCCGCCCTTACAATCTGAAAGGGCAACGCCTATCTCACATACCCTTTTATAGCACTGTCCTGAAATCACAGTGAGAACTGCGATCAGTACACAACTGGCTGCATGCAATTAGCAAATGCTGGCTTACAATTGGTGCAGAGGCCATCACATGGACTTATGCAGATACCTACAAAAGCATCCTGTACTCACACTCCACACATGCAATACGTTCATTGCACTGTCTGGAGGCAGACAGAGAGAGAGAGACAGACAGAGACAGAGAGTGAGAGAAAAAAAAAAAAAACAACAACACACGGTACACATGCTGAGTCTAAGCTGTCAGCAGTGACAGTAGCAAGCCATGCCAGCAGCAGCAGGAAGCAGAAGTAGTGGTAACGCAACCAGCTGCAACAAACACAGGTAATGTAAAGTAGCAGGTTAATAGTCTGCATACTGTGAACCCTCCAAATGTGTCATAGGTCTGTATCTATAGGTATGTCCATGTCATATGTTGTGTGCACGTAGTTCCACCAAAAGGGGATGACTATACATTACATGTCAGTCAGTGTTAGGCCATGATCCTGGCAGCAGTTTTCTGTTGCAGTGAGGCCCGTCTGTAGGATGTGTGTGTCAGCTGGTGTAACGACTATGGCGCTTAGTTAGCAGTCATCTGGGAACTTTGTCATCCACAACCCGCACATGTTCGCCTCTACATCTGAGAAATAAATGCCAAACAAAAGGGGTCCTAGGACAGAGGCCTGTGGGATACCACATGTGACTGGCATTGAGTCTGACATGGCTCCTACAATATCGATATTATGGATTCTGTATGTCAACCAGTGTGCAACCCATCATGTGACATATGTAGTAACATGTAAGCTAATGAGCTTGTCTATGATGCCTGAGTGGAGTACTGTGTTGAAGGCCTTAGGCAAGTCCAGGTAGGCTGTATGGATTGCGTTGCCCTCATCAATGGCTGTAGTGACTGTTTTAAAAGGTCAACCAGGTTCAAAAGGCAGGATCAGCCCATCACAAAGGCATACTGGCCAGGAACAAATGTCTGCAGGTACCCAATATCGCTGTATATGCGTCCCATACTGAATCATTCCATAGGGTAGCAGACCAGGCCGGTTAAGCTCATGGTGCGATCGTTCCCAGGGTCAGTAGAGGTGCCTCCTTAGTGGAGTGGGACCACTGTTGCTGTATGCCAGTGTTCAGGTACATATCCTGTAGTATGGCCAAGGTTACATATCAGTCTTATATGCGGTTGTATGTCCTCTTGGAGTGCACGTAGCACACATCCAGGGATACCATCAGGTCACAGTGATGCTGTGTGTTCTGCTTTACTGAGGTCAGCCCTCACCTGGACATGTGAGATGATAGGGAGGTTACATTCAGCTGTGATAAGTATTTCTACTTGTGGGGGAGAAGGAGGGGGTATACATGCACCGAACCTGTCTGCAAGTATGTTGCCAATATCTGTGTGTTCGGTGAATGTTAAGTAGGTGTGTATTAACTCAGAGCATATCTGAGGCATTTGGTCCATATATGTAACATAACTGAAGAAGGCCTTGTGGTTATCTATAGTGTTTGTGGCCATTCCCCCCCCCCAGAGTAGGCCGTGGATGTTGTTATGAGAGACCGTAGCGTATTACCAGTGCTGACCACGGATGCCTTCCCTTAATATGAATCTGCTCTGTCCTGCAGTAGCCTCCTTCTATTGTTATACAATCTGCCTTTGGCTGGGGTCCACTGGACAGGATGCCTAACCTTTGTGCATAGGGTCATTGGGTTAGAAATGTGTGTGCATGTTCCATGCAATCTGTGGGATGTCCATGGGAAGCATTCGCAAAGGGGTCAGCAGTGTGGGTTGTGGCTTCCACTGGCCCAGTGGGCTGCATGGATACCATCTCAGTCCTAACAAGTGAATAACTGTCTAAACATATACATATCAAAGTAGTCTACTTTGTTGGTGGTGGTGGTGGGATATGTATATCCAGGCCAAGTAAGTTGTGTCCAGATCACACTAGTGGATGGCGTTCCACATACAGTACCTTGGTATGAACCCCCAGAGTGAGGTTGTGCATTGGACCTGTCGCAGTGTGCTGACTGATGGGGCATGCTGCTATGTTGTATGGAATGTGGCAGGTATTGTAGCACAGGTGTTGGCTGAGCACTGATATCTGGCCGTGTACTTGTGTATCCACCAAGAGACACACACATGCTACATATGGGAGTAGTAGTATATCACTACATTTGAGTATCATGTATAGTATGTGTGCCATATATTGCTGACATAGTCTGCTGATATCCTGTTTGTGTTCTCTTCCAGGGAGATGGCGCATCAGCGTAATTTCGCCTACTCTGCAGCAGAAGATGAGGAGATACACCAGAGCCTGGTGCGGGATTATGACATACTGTTTTCCCGCACCAGCCAGAATCAGCAGGAGAGGGCTGCACTGTGGCAAGACCTTGTCCGTAGGGTAAATGACATTGGCATACATAATAGGACATATGAGCAGGTACGACATCACTGTAGTGATTTAATCAGAAATGTCCATCAGCGTGCGTTGGATATCCACCGGCAACAGGTTGCCACAGGAGGTGGGGTGGCCACACATCCCCTCTCACCAGACTGGAGGGGCTACTCCTAAGTGTTGTGGCTCCAGCCCCGGAACAGCAACAGCAATACACCTGCATCATGATGGAGGCTGGATCCACACAGCAGCACGACATGGAGCATGCAGGTAATATGCCATATGTACACTTGACTGTTCTGTACACTGTTAGTTTATGCATGTGTAAGGTGTGTCCGTGGTATGTAGCTGTCAACATAGTATTTAATTGTGCAGGTGTGATATTGGCAATATCAGCAGCTGACGTGTGGAAGGCAACTGGTGTACTACTGCACTGTATCATATGCAGTATCAATGGCACAGTTGTGCTCACTGACATTAATCTCTTCATTTCTGCAGGTCCCTCCGGTGTTACAGCAAGGTAGGCCATCCATGCTGGTGAGTGTGTTTAACAATACCTATAATAGTCCTGATAGTGTTAGTAATAGTAGTGTAACTCAGTAGTGCTCTGTGTGTATACTGCGGGGTGTGCATGTGTGCATGTGTGCATGTGTGCCTGGGTCCACGTGTGCATGTGTGCCTGGGTCCACGTGTGCATGTGTGCATGTGTGCCTGTGTGCATGTGTCCACGTGTCCACGTGTGCATGTGTCCACGTGTCCACGTGTCCACGTGTGCATGTGTGCATGTGTCCACGTGTGCATGTGTGCATGTGTACCTGTGTACCTGTGTGCATGTGTGCATGTGTGCCTGTGTCCATGTGTGCATGTGTGCATGTGTCCACCTGTGCATGTGTGCATAAGTGCATCACTGGTAACATTGTGTGGACACTGTAAACTGTGTTTCCTGTCTTCCTCCCACAGGTTCTGGTGCTGCTCTGGTGTCCTGCAGCAGGGAACCTGAATCTGGTGCCACAGGTACTGGTAATGATGATATCTGTGTAATGGCACAGGAAGGTGTGTCAGGGTCCGCCATTGGTCAGCCAATTGACAGTACACAGCTGTCAACCCCATCATTGCTCACAGTCATCCTGCCAGTACATCCTATGTCACCATTGTCCCTAGGTGATGGACAGGATACAGTGGGCATTGACCAGGGTAATGTGGTATCTGTGGCACATGCTTCCCCACACAGCAGCCATGGGCAGGGTCCTGCGATGGTACCACACAGACAGTTGCCCATGGGTTCTCGTGGGAGCATCCATGGGCGTACTGCCCCTGGCAGACGTGCCCAAAGAGGTCTGTCAACCTCAGCTATGTTTCGGGCTGTCATGCAGGCACAGTCACATATGGAAAGGTACACCAGACAGGGTCTGAGGGAGCTAAGAGCATGTCGCACAGCCATGACTGACAGTATGCGTGACATCGCGGATGCTAGCCGTAATTTCACCGATGTCATAGACAAACGTTGTGGGGACATATTACAGCAGTTCCACAACCACATGTCCATGAGCCAGGGCAATGGTGGGCGGTTGCGGCATAGATGTGGCCGTATGCCAGCAACAGCAGCAGCTGACAGTCGGCGCGGACGACAACAGGCCCGCGCATGCCCCCATAGTGCCAGCAGCAGCCCCAGCAATGCTGGGTCTGTGCTGTCATCGGAATGCCCCAGGAGACCACGTGCATGTGGCTCTGGACAGTCCCAACAGGGACCTGTGTCCAGTCAACACACTCCTGCTTCTGATGACAGTACCCAGTCTGGCTTAGTACCGGATACAGTCCGTAGCACCCCTGCCAGGCACAGGTACCATGTCCGTGCCCACAGACACTGATCTGTATGACCTGCCAGGTGCAGTCTGTGGCTGTCCACAAAACCTGTATATGGCAGCCATGAGATGGAACTGTGTGCATGCATACACACATGCAAAATGTTAACACCTAGGGCTACCACATACACGCACACACTGCACCAACAGTGCACCACCCTATACTGCTGTCCCACACCAACACACATACACACACATGTCAATTGGTGGTATCAGTGGCAGACTCAGGCATACCTAATTCACACCCTGTGCATATGATGAAACTGTGCCACCTCCTGCAATCTCCAACATCAGTGCAGGAACAGGTAAACATGTTGCTGATGCACAGGGTGACTACATAGAAGTGTATAAGTAGTATCATGTTGGTAACAGTACAGTGTGCTGATATGACTGTGTGTATATCCCAGCATGCCTGATGCATTAACCATATGACTGCCCTGAAATGTTATCTGCACCCACAGTACGTACCAAAGTGTAACAGCTGCACATTATTGCATACCAGTGGTAAGGATGTCAACAGATAGCCACATACATGAGTAGCACAGGGGGGAAGCTAATGCAAGTAGTGATACGCAATGATGGACTTATACAGTAATGGTGGCAAGTTGCCCACAACGACTATGCAATGTGGATGTTTGCGCATGTTGATATGTGTGCAGTACCAATGTAATCCAAATCACAATTAACTATGACATAATATCAGTTCTACCATGGGCATCTGCGCTGTGCATTCCTGGGTACATGTTGATAGTGCCTACATATTTTCACTGTAACCTACTGTTAGTGTTACCCCTTCTTTGTTGTACAATGGACTACTTCCAGCCCTGCTTACTGTAGCTTTGTTTGCATGCATGTTCGCTTGGGGTTCCCTGGAACACTGCTTCCACCTGCAATGCAGAGTTACAGTGCTTCTGTGGACTCCTAGTGACATCTGCATAGGGTACGATACGTATGTCAGGTTTACACATGACAGAACGTCACTGTCTGTCCTGTTCGCATGTACGTTGCCTGTGACACATTGCACATGTCTTACCTGGCATTTACCCACGTGTGCAGTCATATATGCCAGTGCTATGAAATCAGTAGCAGTACACCCACACATACACACCTTCAGTATGTTGTTCCCCATTGGCCCTATGTGTTGGTAAGCACCATGGCAATCACACTTCTAGGGTAGCATGTGCAAAGGTAACCTGTGAATCACCTCTATGGTCCAGTTGTGGGTTATGTGAGTCATGTGGCAATGTCACAGCTGCCACATGTATGCAGTCAACCATCACCCCTGGCTAGGAACGTACAACACATGTGTGGGATGCCACCACATAGCCAATCTGGGGACTGAGCACTCTGAACCCAGTAATGCCATACCCTGTCAGGTGGCATGACATACTACAGTGACTACAATACCAGTAAGACATAGACCCACACTGACAGCAATCTGAACACACTGGGGCATACTTGGAGACTCAGAATAGCATCCTGCCTGAGCATCACACACCTCTGCAGCTGGCACACAGGCATACGTTACGTCAGAACAGAGCACATGCCACACATGGCACACACATCCCATGTGCCACACACTCACAGCCTGTAGGGCTACACAACACACCTGCTACAGATGTGTCAGGTACCTCTCTTGTCCGCTGCAGTGGGGTCCCGCTCAACAGGCTGTACATGGTGAAGGTCACAGTGATATGCCTGTGGGGCACTATGGTCCACCACAAAACACATGCATACAGGTCAGTCAGAGGCATGGACACATATGACTCAGTCATTGACCATGCCACTATGGATGACCTGAAACATACCTCCCTGGACTACATGATAGGGAACATAGAAGGGATCTGTCCGCATGTGGCATGGGCCAGTATGAGCCTGATCTTGGTTGCCATCATACCCTCACCGGGTATGCTACCACTATATGTAGGAAGGGTGTTCTATGTCTACATTCTGCTCAATCTCCAATGTCATTCATAGGGTATCCACTGGCTGTCAACGTGTGCTTACATGCTAGGGAAGCCACAATGATTTGCGAGGGGCAGCTTGCATGTGACACCCATGGGCCAATGTATATTGGGGAAGCCCCTTGATACACACATACTGCCTTATGCTGCAGGATATGGATTACATAGCCACCTCCGTGGGTATCACACAGGATAGGACACTAACAGTGATGCTACACAACACCAGCAGTGTACACCGCAAGATGCATGCACTGGACACGGTCCTCAGCACGGTGAACTGCAATGTCTGTGCAGTACCAGAGTCCTGATCCACGGCTCACAGGTGCAACCCATCACTGCCAGGTTATACCTCATACCATGCCTGTCGTCCCCTGCACATGTAACACACATGGTCAGGGGGGTGGTATCCCAAGGCACCACAGATACACACACCTCCAGGTTGTTGGCACAGTACAAAGCATCAGGGCCTATTCATGTGCAGCTAACAGTGTGTCGGACTGCCTTCTGGTTCATAGCCTGGCACACACAACCCTCCCATACACAGGAAACCCACCTATCCTCCATAACAACACTGGCAATATGACAGTCTCAAGAACTGTCTTTATATGGCTGGACTGCATCCAGCCAAACATTGTGCGTGAGCATTACTGTAGCTACAACACACTAGTTGAAGGGTTCCCAGCATGTGGTCACTGAATTGCAGTGGAATAACATGTTACCACTCCCACAACAGGTGGGAACATGCAGCACCTGTACATCGCCTACATGTAGACTATATGGCCCAGACCAGATGTGTAAGCCCTGCTGTAGGTATTTTACCATATACACCCACACTGTATAGACACATACCACGTGCGGCCCCTGCACAGTAAGACACAGTCATATTGTTATACATTACAAATACCATTTATCCACTCGAGGCACGTGTCAGACATGGTAACTACTGCAGGTCACAGGTATTTATGTGTATGTGTCACACATACATCATGTGTGCATTGCCATTGCTGGTTTAGGCAATGGCATGCATTGTTATGCACAAAGACCCACACAAGGTCATAATGTGTGACACAACCACACGTGGCAGTTGTGGGTTTCCAAAACATACCTATCTGTACTCTGACAATGGTAATAGACCCAGTAGCAGAGCGCACTATTGGCATTGCTGGCCAACTAGCCCTGTTTGGCTGTGCTGATAGTGTGGTGACATCCCCTGTGTTTACTGGGGGAATATGCAGCATCTGCTGTATTGTAGTATTTGCCAAAAGGATCTGTTCTCTCACACTTGCATTTACACACACCCTACTATCCCCACACACATTTGCCATTTGCAGGATTCATACTTCTGCCTAACTATGTCACGACACGTGAGAAAGACGCATTAGCGAAGTGCACTATTCGGATTACTAGGAGGTTCCTCTTCTCTGGCTTTACTTATAGGGTGCTGACATCATCAGTGTTTGGAAAGGGTAATGTGCATCATGTAGTGTGATCTCCTGATTGCCAAAACTAACATGTTTTTCATACAGAATTGCGCACACACAAACTCCCCACATCCAAACACACACTTGCCATTTGCAGGTTTCAAACTCCTACCTAACTATGTTATGACACTTGAGAGAGATGCTTTAGCAGAGTGTGCTATTCGAATTACTGGGAGGTTTCCCTTCTCCCGCTGTACTTATAGGGTGCTGACATCATCCGTGCTTAGATAGGGTAATGTGCATCATGTAGTGTGATCTCCTGATTCCAAAAAAGCACATGTCTTTCATACAGAATTGCACACACACAAACTCCCCACATCTAAACACACACACTTGCAAGTTTCAAACTCCTACCTAACTATGTTATGACACTTGAGAGAGGCGCATTAGCAGAGTGTGCTATTCGAATTACTGGGAGGTTTCCCTTCTCCTGCTGTACTTATAGGGTGCTGACATCATCCGTGCTTAGATAGGGGAATGTGCATCCTGTAGAGTGCTTTCACAGTTGCCAAAAGGGACATCTCCCTCACACAGACTTGCACACACACTAAACCCCCTCCACACGCACTGGCAGTTGCAGGATTCAAACACCTACCAAACTATGCTATGACACTCGTGACAGACGCATTAGCAGAGCACGCTATTTGAATTATTGGGAGGTTTCCCTTCTCCTGCTGTACTTATAGGGTGCTGACATCATCCATGTTTAGATAGGGGAATGTGCATCCTGTAGAGCGCTTTCACAGTTGCCAAAAGGGACATCTCCCTCACACAGACTTGCACACATACTAACCCCCCTCCACACACACTGGGCAGTTGCAGGATTCAAATCCCTACCTAACTATGTTATGACACTCATGACAGATGCATTAGCAGAGCACGCTATTCGAATTACTGGGAGGTTTCCCTTCTCCTGCTGTACATATAGGGTGCTGACATCATCTGTGCTTAGATAGGGGAATGTGCATCCTGTAGAGTGCTTTCACAGTTGCCAAAAGGGACATCTCCCTCATACAGACTTGCACACACAATAACCCCCCTCCACACACACTGGGCAGGTGCAGGATTCAACCCCCTACCTAACTATGTTATGACACACGTGACGGACGCATTAGCGGAGTGCGCTATTCGGATTACTTTGAGGTTTTCCTTCTCCTGCTGTACTTATAGGGTGCTGACATCTTTATTTCTACAGAGGTATGTACATCTAGTACTACCTGTCAGGTAGGGGATAGCATATATATGCATTTGCAGCCACCTACATCAGGGTCAGATATGCACATCGCACTGGCAGGTTATGTTCTATACCATGCTTCGTGACCACAGGACCTGTAACACACAACACAACCAGTCCAGAACACCACTCCCACATCAAGGACACACACTTAGCTTCCCTGGGAACAGTGCCGGGACATGCAGGTGTTCACATACACCATTCCAGTTGTTAACATCAGGTACAGGCATATTGTGTGTGGGAACTACTCAGGCCTCTACCACTTTACCCTACAGCCACTACAATTTGTGGGTCCATGTGCTATGGCAGAACCACACACCACAGCCACATGGGGAATACATATTGCACCTGTCCATCTGCAACATGGGTACTCACTGTTCCACACCAGAGGTAGACCACCATTGTTGATATCTGACCATACCCACCTTTCCCTGGACATCCATATCCCATCCCCACCCCCAGGCAAGGTTGTCACTGCACACAAACTGTGTTTAGCACAAGCAGACTCTACACTTGTGAAGACTGGGGTGGATGACTTCAAAGGACCCATGCTGGGGGACTATACTGGCCACTCTGCATAATCCTTGACAATTGCATTCTATGAGCATGTGTAAGGTTTGCATTGATCATGCTATCCCACATATACCCATGACTGCTCCACAACAAGACACCTGTCAGGTGTACACCAGCCATATATGAGCCATCCAACAGACAGAGTGAGCTACTACATTGCAGAGCTGTAGCCCACTGAGGGAGGACATCTGTGAACAGTTCCAGCACGACACTTCATTCCCACATAATCATCACAACACAGTGTTGACAGTGGAATTGTCCAGACAATGCAGATAGGGCTTCCCTCAGTCTGTTATTGATGGCCACTTACTGTTAGAGGTCCTCAGCAACCCTCTTCCAGCACACACCAACAACATGGCTGTGGCTTAGCACATTCAAACCCTGGGATCTCCACTGTGCCCCTGCTTGACAGAGGCACAGCTCACTAGCCTCACACGTTGCCTTATGTGACCTACTTTACAGTGGCACAGTAGCCTACTGTACTGGGGATGCAGATGCCAAGCACACTCTGGCTAAGCTGTCATACCCTAGGGCAACAAGCCTAGTATTGACCTCTACACCCATATGTTCAATTGTCAGATGCACAATAGTTGTTGTGCTGTTCTACTGTTTGCAGGTCTTGATTGCCATAGCATTCCCTGTTCCTATGAACAACTTGTGTATCTGTGGCAGATGTTTGAATATGAGGGTGATCCACTATATCACTTATGTCTCTGTAGTCATTTACTGTGTGCACTGGGCAGATTGCTGTGTTGTGGTTGGTTCCTGGAATGACACGTACAAATACCAGATATGTGTGACCAACTGCTAAACGGAGATATGGCCTAAGTGTGTGAGCATGCCCAGTTCAGCCTTTCCATGGCATGTTGTCTGACATATGCCTCATTTATCAAAGTGTGCGAGCATGCCCAGTGTGAGCTTTCCATATGTTGCACTCTGAAGTCCACCACATATTTGGGTGTGTGTGAACTTCAACAATATCTCACGTTTATGGTTGTGTGTTGGGTGTCATGTTGTGTACTAACTGGCCAACTGCTTCATGTCTGCCACAACAGGGATTATACTGTGCCTGCAGGGATTGCATGGGATACTTTGCATACAGTTGTCAACATCCTTTCATAATGACCTAACACTGTAGTACCGTATAGTGTACTGGTTCAGTACTTTCACTGTGGTGGACGGTATCCTGGGCTTTAGTCCTATCACTGCTTGACATCTTCATAGTGAGCACAACAGACTGTGTAGGGGTCAGTTGTGCACATATGACCATGTTGCATTATGTTCAGATATGGACTACCTACACCAGGCTCATCCAACATTGGTAGTGTATTCCACAACATAGGTGGACATTGGCAAACACTAGCGATGTTCCCTAGGCCATTTCTGATGCTAGTCACAGGGTGTGTTTGTCCTTCGACACACATTGTAACTGGAGTTTGCCATGACATATGTCATGGTTAGTATACTGTGCCTCCGTCTACCTCTGACATAACAGTGATACCCAGGGTTAACCTACCATCTCCCATCCACTCATTGGGATTCCTCTTGAGGGGTGTCGATAGGTGACTCTCTGGCTAACCTGTACCGGGAGTTTACTCAAGAGTGGGGTGCCTTCTGTGTTATGGATCATTCTGTACAGCTTGTCCTATGTATGTCAGTGCTGGGGTTCAGGTCTCTCATGTGCATAGCTCACTGCCATTCAGATTGTAGAAGGTGCAGCATGTTCATTGATTCCAGCTTGGACATGGCTTCATACATCAGGCACAGCATGCCTCTGGCTGGGCAGTATGGCAGTGTGTGGAGCTACAGTTTGTTTACTCAGGCAACACATGGCATCTGTTCATGCTCTTTGCTACTCCTGGTGGGGTACTGTTGTGGACTTTACAGTTGATGGAGGTGTCTGCTGAAGTATATCCCACAGGGGCTATTGTAGTAAATTGTGACGCTGATGAAGGATGACTGCAGAGCCACAGTGACCTCCCCTTATCTACATCTGACACCCTTAATGATTGGGTGGGTATATGGTATGTTTCTGCGAACACTACAGCCACATGTTTGTCCAGTGCAGGATATCTATCACCTTGTGTCCCCAGGTCTCTCATTACATGTTAGGTACGTAATGGGTTAACACATGTGTGGTAAATTGTGGGCACTTACTGTATATCCATGGTGGTTGTCTATACACAGTTCTGCAATTAGCTTGCTGACATGGTTATGGCTCCAGTTGTCTGTTTCTAGGTGGCCCTTTTGTGGGTGCTTGTGTCAGCTGGGGGTCGGATATGGTGGGCTGTTTGTACTCCTCTGCATACATGTTCAGTCACAGTCCTTCCATGTTGGCCTATACCTATGGGACATATATACGGAAGGGGGGGGTCCCAGGACCAAGCCTTGTGGGATGCCACTCATATCTGCTTTGTAGTCTGACATGGATGCAGCATGTCTGACCATGTCAGTTCTGTCCTTGGTCTGGTTTGCAACCCCTCTACTGACATAGGGGTATATATTTAAGCTGGTGAACATATCCATACTGAACTCGTAGGGTATTGTCTGGAAGCATATGCACGGTCCAGCTACACTGTGTGGACCACATTGCCCTCATCAATGACCTTAATAACTGTTTCAGATGGGTCAAACATGTTTAGGGGCAGGATCTGCAGTTACGACAGCTACACTGTGTAGGATCTGGTATCAGTAGGTCCACGATAGCTTTATGTCTGCGGTACATACTGATCCTTTCCATAGCTGTGCAGACCAAGCTTGTCAGGATCCTGGGGTGGTAGTTTGCAGTATCCATTCAGGCAACACCTTTGTTGTGAAGGACCACTGTTGTTGTACACTGCTCTTTGGGTACATATCCTGTGGTAAGGCTGACATTGGGCAGTAGTGTGATTTGGCATTCCATTATTCTTGGAGTCCATGTTGGCCTCAGCCCAGGACATCATCACATACCTTTGCTGCTGTGTGTTTTGCTTTGCAGATGATGGCTGTTACCTCAGCATTTGCAATGTCAGGGGACCAGCAGTCTGCTGGGATAGATATTTTGCATTCTGGGGGGGGGGGGGGTTGCACTGCACCTGTCAGGTTGTATGTTGGCAATATGTGTGTGTGTTTGGTATGTTGTTTGTAATATCTGTGTGGTTCGGAGCATATATGTGGATTCCCAACATGGTTCCTACCATCAGTTAAGTAAGTCTTGTGATTATCCTTAGTGTCCTGTACAATTAGTATCTTCATAGGTTTATGGGTTCATACTAGGCTATCCACCCTAGGGCATTAGTAAGCCAAGCCAGAGTGTGTGTGTCTTTCGCTGCCCCTTGCTATGTGACTGTTATGGCCATTTATGATTTTCTTTACTGTGCCTCTGTCTGGTCGTGACACAGTGAAGACCCCAGTGTACATGTACGATCATCCATCCACTTGGCAATATTCTTGTTGAGGGGTGTCAGTGAGGGGCTCTGCCTAACATGGATTGGGATCCTGTTTCTGGGTGTGGGGAGCCTCTGGGTTATGTATCTGTCCCTCCAGCACATCCTATTTCATTATGTGTTGAGGCTGACATCTGTCACTCTCACAGCTCCAATGGCTTTGATTTCCTGTGGTGGAGCATGTCCATTACTCCTGTGTTGGACATGGCCTTGTACAACAGACATACAATGCCTCTGTGTAGGCAGTCTGTGACTGCATTCAGCTGGGGTGTCTACAGCCAGGCAGCATATGACATATATTTGACACCCTTTATCCTCTTGGTGGGGTACCTTTGAGGTCTTCCGAACCGCTGCAGGTGTCAGGTACGGTACATCCCATATGAGTCATTGTACTAGATTATGGGTCTGATAAGGGAACAGTACAGGAGCACAGTGACCTCTGTTGATGCAGATGTGAATCCTTTCATGAGACGGTGTCCAATATCGACAATCTTCCTAGCCACATTGGCATTGCCAGGATTACTGTCAACTTGTGTCCCTAGGTCCCTGATTACTCCTTGCATACATAATGGCTTACCACCTATGTGGTAATTTGTGAGTACCTTGTCTGGTATTTGGTGGGACATTCATACTGTCCAGTGTCTTCAGGATGTCTGGGTGGAGTTCTTGTGTGTGAGAGTGTGGTCTGTCGCATGCTACAGACTGTACAGCAGTTTTGACTACACTTAGGTGCACATGGGTGGTCTCCGCTGCTTTGTGCATTGTCAGTAACTTGGCCGTATGGGTGTCTGTGCTGCATATGGATACTCCCCCTCCTTTGATGTTTTGGTCCAGGTGTTGGGGCCGTAACGCATGATATGTGGTATAACCTGGTAGTGCTGGTGTGCTATCAGTAGGCTTGCAGCAGGCTTCTGTCACTGCACAGACATCGATGTTCTCCATACTGGGAAGTGCCTCAGGGGTATGCATATTGCAGTTTACACATCTGGCATTGGTCAGCATTACCCTTATGTTTCTTACCACTTATGTTTTCTAGGGTGGTGGGTAGTCCTTTTGGCCTTGCCTACGTACGGCTCTATGGAGGTGGCAAAGGCCTTATCCAGTATCCAGACACCCAGGGGTAACAGGTGCAAGCCATCCCTGGAACAGCAGCATGGCTTGTCATGCATGACATCTCAAGCAGACAGACATTAGACCCTCTTGGACTGACAGCTGTAACTGTGCCACCTGTTAAAGCTGATCATTCTGTGTTTGTACTGTGGCATCATTCTCGGTGAGGGTTGGATGCTGCAAATGGCCAGTGCCATACCGGCCTGGGGTACATACTCAGAGAGCTCATCCATGTCACTTTTCATGTAGTACAGGGAGGTACATCTCAGGTCATTCACACCGGCATGGACAATGAGTGCATCATATTTCTGCTTGCTTTGGGGTGACCTGCATACTTGTGTTATGTGGCATAATGTGGCAGCCTACAGGCAGCTTACTGTACCCTTTCCCTTGTTCAGTCTGGTGAGTGGGACAGCAGTGTGTCTGCCTATACAGACACCTATTACAACTGTATCAGGCATGTTGTTTCTCCTTCTGGCCTGTGACTGTTTGGCACACCAGCTTTGTGTACTATGTGTTGCATGTGCTATGTTTGGAGGTTGTGGTTGCTTGGGATCTGCTTTGGAGGCTTCTGTTGGTGTGGTGTGTTTGTAATTAGGGCCTCCGGGAATGTTTTTCTGTGTTTATGTGTTTGGTTTACAGTTGTGATAGGTCTATGTGGGACTGGGTTTGTGGTGTATGTGGTTACCTTCTCCTCCTGACTAGTTTTGACAGTACTGAGTTGGGGGAGCTCAGCCTCTGGTTTGGATACATGGTTGCATCTCTCACATATATTTGTATTTATTGGGGGGAGTTGTGGGTTGTCTGTGTACTTGGGGCAGGTGTCACATTGCCTCTGGATTCACAGATTCTACTTGTTGTGGCTGGCCTTAGTGGATTGTATGTGTGGACATATTTTATTGCCATACTACTGATCACTGATTACTTCCCTTTTTATGTTTGCTCTATCATGTAGTAGCTTCCTCATTCTCTTGCATGGTTTGGTAATGGCTGGAGTCCAGCATGCCAGATGACTGTGTGTATGGCATTGTGTCTTGTTGTTATTTGTGATTGCATACTCCAAGCATTCCTGGCTGTGTTCATGGAATGCCTGTATAACATGTTCTGCGGTGTGTCCCATATTCTGCACTTGCACAGGGCCTTTCGTGGATTCCACATCGGTTTGGAGGGGTGCAACCTATGCTTTACACATGTTTTTCACTGTGGTTTTCTGGCCAGGGACTGTGGTCAGGATGTGTATATCCAGTGTGATTACTCTATGGTCTGGTCTTACCAATGAGGGATACACTTCTCATCTTGCCATCCAGTACACATGTTGCTGATTATCACATCCAGTATGCCTACCCCTCTTGTGGGAGTGGTACATTGTTCCTGGGCATTTTGGTTTATGGATTCTGGGAACTTTTCTCCTACTGTGTTGGTGCTAGTATAATGCTCACAGTGTATGTCTGGGTATTTTCAGTCAAGCAATATAATGTGGTTTGGGGGGCTTGATATATTCATATATTCCAACATAGGCCAGGTGCAGTTCCTGGTATTAGGACAGTAGTCTGCAGCAGGCTATATACTGGGATGCGGTTTTAGCCATTGGCATTTGACCATGGCTAATCCATGCTGCTTCTTGTTGTGGTACCAACATGGGGGTGTGGTTATCCTTGACATTTATTGCTAGTCACCCTCCTTTTGTAGCTTGTTCCATGTTTTGCAGCTGTACAGCACAGTATGAGGTGTGACCTGGTAGTGTTAGGATGCTGATGTGAGCCTTGACCCAGTTTTCTATTACAGGACTGATATCTACATTCTCCATACTGTGTGCGTTTACACTGCACATATCTTGCTGTTTAGACTTCTGGCATTGGGTAGCATTACATCTAGGTTCCTATCCCTTGTGGTGCCTATGAAGGTGGGTTTGTGTTTTGAGACTTACCTATTCAGGGCATGCTGTGGGTACTGACAGCCTTTGCCAGTATCCATGGGGCCTGGACTGATAGGTGCATGCCACCCCTAGCAGGTGGTGCATCATGTCATGCTCCGCATGTCTTCCCAGGCTGGAACTCATTGGCTCTCCATTGACTAACTGCATTACTTCAGCCAGTTATTGCAATTGATCATCCCATCGTCATTTTGTGACTTCATGCTTGGTGAGGGTGGATGTTAGTCAGGGTCCTCAGGTGTGCATATAGTACATGGTGTTACATTACTTAACACATGGCATTCATGCCTCAGGTGGTGCTGCAGGGCTGCCTCTGTCGGATGCGCATATTACACTCCCTGTACATGTTTGTGAGCAGGTCATGTCATTTTAGGCATCCCTGTTATTATTTGAGTGAGTCAGAGGGGGTATCCTTCCCAGGGTCCCTACTGAGCCAGTGTATGTGCTATGCGTTGCCTCTTTGCCAAGGCCAGGGCATACTGGGCACGCCTCCTTCTGCCTACTGGGGCAGGCTTAGGTTGTTCCTCCTCCGAGTCACGCTCTGCCTGTGATGGCCTTGGCAATGGTGGGGGGCTGTTTGGCCCAGCCCTATGCTGGTCCTGCTGCAGCTGTTTTTGCAAGATCATATTATGTAGCATAGCACATACCATGACAATTTGGGTACATGTAGTTGATGTGTACTGCAAGGCTCCACCAGATGTGTCCAGACACTGGAACCATGACTTGAGCAGCCCAAACACACGCTCTATTACATTACATGTTTGTGCATGTGCCTCATTATGGTGTTCCTGTTCAGGTGTGTGTGCGTTTATGATGGGTGTCATCAGCCACGGCTCCAGTGCATAACCTGCATCCCCCACTAGGTGTCCGTGTGGGATGCTGGCCAATACCTCACGGGCATTGGGGAAATATACATGATCACCGACATGTGCTGACATGGCATCCAGGAACTGGTGTAGTACTCTGGAGGCTGATGCCTGTGATATCCCCATCATATCACCAGTTGGTCTTTGGAAGGTACCTGTTGCTAGTATTCTTAGGCCAACACATACCTTGGTTTCCACTGGGATGGGTCCCCCTCTGTTGGTTCTGTGTGTGAGGCGTGGCCTGCACAGCTCAACTATTTGCTGCAGGAGCTCTCTGTCCACTCTATAGCACTCTACTATCTCCAGCTCATGTAACCCGTGGTAGGTGACCCTGGGCCTGTACACTCTTCTCCGTCTCCTCACTGTGGGTTGTCTGGCACCATCTGCATTGTCACCACCCTCAGCAAGTCACCTATGTCTCATTATGACGGCTATGGCAGCCCCTAACATTTCTGCTCTGAGTTCAGCTTTTTCAGTTTTCACTTCTAATAGCTTACTCCTGTCTTGCAGTGTCTCTGGAGAGAAACATCCTGCACTGCTGTTTGCAGAGTTTTAAGTGCTGGGCTGGGCTACTATTCTGCCTGTGTAATTGCCTGCTTCTAATTGTTTTCACCTGCTAGCTCCAGCAGTATTCCCTGCTAGCTTCCTACTAATTCTGTTGCTTCCTTTTCCCTTTCTGTTTCCTCAGGGGGGAGCAGCGTGCATACCAGCAGAAGCACGCTCACAGTGGCTTACATGCGCGCACACATGCTTACACGGTTCAGGATCTGCCTATTTGGATTAAAACATGCGCACACCAGCGCAAACAGTGTTAAACATCTACCAACATGCTCCCACATGCTCAGTCTGCCTTACACGTGCGCACACTGCCCTACTCGCGCTTCATGGCGCGCGCACATGTGCATGCACGCCCAGCAAGAAACTTTGGTGTTCGTAACAGTGTACACCTTCCATTTCTTGACTTTCCCATGCTTATCTTGTGGCACTCCTCTTTCCCTGATCTGTGTCTGTCATCTGTCATGTTATACTGACCTCCAATGAACTGCATTTGTTTCTACCATTCCCCCCTGTGATGTCACCTATCTCCTACTCTATTCCTCCCCCTTATGTATCTCTTACACTACTCAGACTGTGCTCATTTGCTATGTGACTGTGGGATTCAGTATCCTAACCCTCATTTACATGAGATTGCCTACTAATGCTTAGTTGCATGTCTTAGACTCAGCTTCCCCCCTTAGCAACCACTACACGGTGGCCTTGTTGTTTTTGGTCTGCTGGTCCCTGCATTGTCATTCCATGTATTGCATAATTATAACCTTCATTTTTTTGTTTTATACAGCGCAGCCCATTTGTGCGGGGCTGCGCTGCGTTTAAACATCGGCGATCGCCGGAAAAAAAAATTATATTTTTATTATTTTTGCATCGGGTTACCTTGCCAATGGCCACATATTTGGCCATTGGCATGCTGCCTGACACATATGCACCCTTTATTTGGAGCTGGCATGGCTCCGTTGTGATTTTTGCAGAAATGTACTCAGTTGTCAACTGAGTACATTTCTGCAGCTAAAACGGCTCTTACACGGGCTGGTTTCTGCTTCGTGGATCGCTAATATACCTCATTTGCATACCTTTCGGCTGCAAGTGAGGTATTTAGCATATCCACGCCCAGTCCGTGTACGAGACGTTTTAGCTGGTCTCTTACACGGAGTTTAGGGCTGTTCCTGGATCGTGAGGCTTGCATGGAGTGTTGCACGTCTCTTACACTCCGTGCAAGCCTTCGTGAATCCTGCTCTTAGTGTAATTGCACACACTGGCACAAACATCTTTCAAGTCCACTCTTATTGACTATATTTTGAACAAGACTGTTTCAAAACATGCCTGCATATTTTGTATTGCACTGAGAGCTATACATCCTTGCAGTCATACTTTTACACTCTATTAGTCACATTCATGCCAAAGCCTTATGCAGAGCAATAGAGAGAGCTCATATAAGTATCACACTCATTATTCAAGTACATTTTAGCAGCCTGACTTTTTAAGATAATATATATATATATATATATATATATATATATATATATATATATATATATATATATATATAAAATGGAAGGAATAGTTGTACATTCACATTTCTTTTACATATTCATGGTTATATTTAACAAACTATAATATCAAACATTTTCATGCTTTATTTAACAAGTCTGCCAGCATTCAGAATATCAGGTCTCTGCACAGACTCACCCAGGCAGGAAGTCTAGCTATGTCACTGGCTGTGAGTCATTTTATATAGCACGCAGTGTAAGAACATGGTACTGTTGTGCCATTACAGCTGTCAAATGCTTACAATACTTTTATATTGTTTGCACAATGTTAATAGTCATCCTTTTTAGCCATTTCTTTATATCCAGTTGATCACATTTAGTCATATTGATGACAAGTTTCTTGAACCATTATATCCACTATTAAAACACAAATGACATAACATAACATATAAAGTGTCCCACGCATTAAACATTAAATAATCTTTCATATTTGTTTTTCATTCTCCAGTCCATGCAAGTGCTCTGCAATCAGTTTTACTAAAGCTTTCCTCAATTAGTCCACCAGCATTTGAGATTCCAGTCCTTTACACAGACTCAGTCAGGCAGAAATCTTAGATATGCTACTCTTCTGCTATTACCTTAGCACAACCAAATATTTCAAAAACATTTCTGTCATCAAGCACAGTCTCAGATTTAGAGAGACCTAAGAAATATTAACTAGCAGGAATTTATTCTAACTATATCACCATCTGGGTGCCATATAATTTGCCATTGCAATTTCAAAAGCTTAAAATATTTTCATAGTGGTGAGAGCCTTACTGCTTTAGCAGCTATTCCTTTATACTCAGCAAGTCACATTCAGTTATGTTAATGCCTTAAATAAGACAAGGGAATCAAGTTCTTGAGCAATCATACTTACTATTAGAACATTTAATGTGGAATAGTCATTCATGTTTGTTTTTCAGTCTCCATTACTCAATCAGTTTAATGTTTTACTCAACCAGCCCAACAACATTTTTGATACCAGGTTTCTACATAGACTCAGTCAGGCATGAATTCTGAATACTTCTCTTTTCTGCCAGACCCAAGTAACAAACAGACATTTTGCAAATATTTTTATTATCATACAACAGACTCATATTTTGAGAAAACCTCAGAAATTTTGACAAGGTACCAGACTTCCAATCCTTTCATGTGGCCAAAGTAATTTGTGTTTCTGCCAAGGAGCATGTGACCGTAATGCCATCAGCCTTCTGGTCCTCATCTTGTTCCCAGTTCTCTTACACTTCAACAATTTCTGGAATTCTATATTCCTGCCTGAGTTCTCTAATGAGGTTCCTCGTTCAGACAGCCAAGTCAATATCAAAGTAAACTCTGCAAAACTTCTCTGACCAGCTGAATTGATGTCAGTATTTGCATACTTGTAGTGACAAACATCTTGGGAAATGATGGGAAACTGTACAAGGTACTGCAAAGTAGTTTCCAAGAAATCATGATCTACCATTACTGGTCTGTCCTCTACAATAGTCTTCCTGGTCACTTCTAGTGTGGCAAAACCTGTTCCTTCTCAGTTCAAGTCACAAACTCCACCAGAATCCCTCATGTATGACCATGCATTCTATGTGCTCATGGCAACAGTAACTAACATATGTTTTCTTTTCTCAACCAGTCTATTGCACCATTTTGTTGGTCACAACTCAAGACAGCCAAAAACATTCTCTGCCTCCAACAGTCTCAGCCAACTCAAATTGTACCTTCTTGCCGTGTCCTCCAGGTTAATTATGTTTTGCTCATTATAAAGTATTTGGCTGCTTAATTCCATCAAATTGTTTTGCACATCTGCTACTTTGTTGCTTTAAAGGCAACAATATGTCATACTGCTCATTCAGGAAAATTTACTCACCAGAACATTCCAGTTCCTCCACATAATGATTCAGGAGCCTGAAGACCATTTTAATCTGCTGTCTTACTCATTTCATAGTCCCATCTCTCTCAGACTTTGACAACTTCATCACTTTTTTATGCTTACCATCATCACTAACAGAACATGTAACATCTGCCAGTTGCCCCTGATCTTCACTATAAGTTTTCACTCACAAAGCCTCTTCTTTTGTCTACATTTGAGGACATTACCTCCAAAATTATCACTTTATCTTCCATTAGAACCTGGAGTGTAACACAATTCAAGTGATAACTTTGAATACTAAAACTTTACAAAGTGGCTGAAAGGTGTAACCAGCCTCTTGACACACCATGGGACTTCAATGACACTAGCAGTCAAGTATCATGAAGTCTCTTATTATCCAGTAGATCCACTGAAACACTTTTCTGATTGGGGCATGCACTCTGAGATCCTTACAGGGGCTGAATGGTTATTATCCCATTAACACAAATGAAGAATTCTACGCGGAATGTAAAATGATTTTAAAGATATAAAATAAATGCCTATAGTATGCAACTGAATCTGTAAGCTTTAGTTAAATTGCACTCACTGCTGTTCCCATTGTTTTAATCTAATCTGAATGCTACTATCAATTTCAGCTGAAGCTGTAAATTTTAGTTTAGAAGTTGTTAAAATATTATTATGCAAAGCTTTTACCTCCAGTTGTATGTGCCTGTCTTTCCTGAATCTTGGCACCAGGGAGATTATTCAAAATTACTTTTATGTTATATAAAGCTGGGAATAACAGTGACAGAATACACAAAGAAATGACAAAATGCATTTACAAAAGAACAGCATTTGCAGTATCATTTGGTAGCTGATGAGTTTTCTTTATTTCAGAAAGGGGATGCTTGTGGATTGGGCATCTACCAATATTCTTCACTGGGAATGGGAATGTTACTGTTCAGGCAATGAGAACATCTACTCATGCTTCAGGTAGTATGTATTTACCTGTGTCCTTGTACCATTCTTACAGAAAGGACTGGTGTAAAGGTCGGCAGCCATGCAGAGTGGATGGGGATGACATAAATAAAAAGGCAGCTATAATTTTTTATTTGCCAAAGGCAGTTGCCCTTATTTTTTTTCAGGTACTGGACACTGATGAACTGAGAACTGCCACCTTTTCTTTAAAAAAAAAAAAACGTTACCTTCCCTACCTCTAGCTTTCATGATGTCACATTAAAAAGTTTGCTGCTCTCACTAAAAGAGTATCGACCTTAATCTGTAAAAGAACTAAAAGATTCAAAGGAAATTTTGACAAATGTTTTGATTTCTGTCTCTGACGTTACTATTGCACCTACAGTGCCTATCCCTTCATCTCATGCAGTTCATTAAAAGCATCTAATAATATTTTTACTAAAGATTAATAAATCTGATTTTTCTTGCCATAACAAATCAGATGGTGGGGAGAATAGTGTTTAGGTTTGTTATTCCAGTGAAACACTATTATCTCTATCCATGATTTGATAGCTGTGATATGCTTTTACTCCTTTACATGGGTAAAAGTTACACTTTCCTTATTCTCTTTTTATCTGTTCAATACATTTTTGTCCTTGTTTTCTACCCCTGTGTTTTATTTTTGCTGGGTTTGTGAATATTGCAAATGTTCTCAATAATGCTTTCTTACAATTTTGTCCAAATTGTTTTCTACATTATAGTGGTATTAGCATCCTGCCTATTAGATATGATGACTGTCAAAAGTTATTGCAAGTGTATTGTAACTATTTTATTTATGTTTCTTCTTTTTTCTTTGTATGTCCCGGACTGAGCCTGAAACAGGTCAGTTTGGGCCAGTGCTCTACCCCAGTTAAATTAAAACAAAAGAAATAAAGTAATATTTATTTACTGACCACAAGTTTTCATGCTGAAAGTTCATATAACAGACTATGGCTAGCAAGGATCGTCATAGAATACGTGTCAGTAATATCACTCAGAATACAACAAAAAGGAAAAGCAGCTCAAAACTGGAATTCATGGCACATTGTTCTTTTAGCTAAAAGCAAATTTAATATATGGGATATTTGATTAAATTGAGCATTGTAATCAGACCTCCCTTTAAAAACACATAGCTTTCTGAGATGGTACCCGTGACCTAATAGTGACATGGTAGTGGAGTTCAGAAGAAGAATAAAAGAGCATTAAGCCACAACAGTGATGAGTAGTTGGCTAAGAGAAGATTCACTTCCACAACAGCCACAGTCACAGCTTGTGTACTTCTGTGGCAGAGAGCCAGATTGTTAAACACATTTTATGGAGAAATACTAATGATTAAGCAAACTGAGACTGGGATTCAAAAACTTGGTGTGTGTGAAAACTGCTGTGTTCAAAAGGGGCATTTTATGTAAACTCAGGAAATGAGATTTAGAGACATGTACAGCTGCACGAGGATTGTCAGGTAATGAGATAGACATGTACAGCTGCACGAGGATTGTCAGGTAATGAGATTTAGAAACGTATAGCCGCATGAGGATTGTTAGGTAATGAGATTTAGAGACATGTACAGCTGCACGAGGATCGTCAGGTAATGAGATTTAGAGACAAATACAGCTGCAAGAGGATTGTCAGGTAATGAGATTTAGAGACATGTACAGCTGCACGAGGATTGTCAGTTAATGAGATTTAGAGATGTACAGCTGCACGAGGATTGTCGGGTAATGAGATTCAGAGATGTACAGCTGCACGAGGATTGTCAGGTAATGAGATTCAGAGATGTACAGCTGCACGAGGATTGTCAGGTAATGAGATTTAGAGACATGTACAGCTGCACGAGGATTGCCAGGTAATGAGATTTAGAGACATGTAGAACTGCACGAGGATTGTCAGGTAATGAGATTCAGAGATGTACAGCTGCACGAGGATTGTCAGGTAATGAGATTTAGAGGCATGTACAGCTGCACAAGGATTGAAATCATTATCCACTAATTTGCATGTCTCTGAATTGTGTGATGTTACTACTATTGCTAATTAAAACTTTCTGGTGATAATTACGACTAGTGTCTCTTGTATTGTGCTATTTATTTATTTTACATTTGTTTACCGGGGAAGTCTGACTGGGTAGGGTTGGCCATTTTCAGCGGAGGCCCGGGGAGAAAAGCTGCATACAATATGACAAACAATGAAACATATGATTATACAAAGTGTCAGTCCAAAGATAAAGCTTACAACAATTTAAAAAAGAAGCTAACAACTTTGTCAAAGATTCCTGTAAGAGTATTAGTAGTACTTTGAAGAGATAAGAATATTCACAACATTGTTAAACTTACAGCAATGTAAGCAGAAATACTTAATACATGATTCCATAAGCATTGGTATAGTTTGTATTACAAGGAATTATATGGGTTTTGAAGTTATAGGAAGACTTTATAGAGGATTAATGAGGCTGGAGTGGTCTTAAGGAATTAGTCCAGGTCAAAGCATGTACATATCCAAGACTTGGTGAAATGAGATTTTAATTAATTTTTGAAACTAACTTTGTCTGTGTCCTGACTGAGTGGGAGGGTTGGCACAGGCACCTCTTCTTTCACTCTCCAACATACATGCACTCATTCAAGACACACACACACACACCTCAAATGCCCATGATTTTGCCTCTTATATTTGTCCTGTCCCTTGTAAATCATGGATGATGACAGTTAGCCAATAATGCCAGACATCAGAGTTTCATATTTGTTATTGTTTAGAATATGCTTTGTGATGGAAAAGATTTTAAGTGACTTAGTGTAATGTTTAAACAATGTCTGTGGTGTCTATACACACACACACACACACACACACACACACACACACACACACTTATTCTACCTTTCTCTTAACTAGCCTCCAAACCTGAGATCATCTAGGTGGACACACACACACACACACACACACACACACACACACTTACCTGATAGTACTCATACATCTGTAGACATGCACACAGACTGCCACACACATGCACATACTCACACACACCATAATACTACCTCTCCACTAAAGTCCCTGACACTTATCTGCTATGTGGTCTCTCTCATTGCACTTCAGCCATGTCAATTAACATGGCTGGCTTTACTAATTTTCACACCCAGGCCATTCTCTGTATCACGTGGGTACATAAATCTCATTTACTACAGGCATTTCTGTGGGGAAAACACATCAATAATTAGCATAGGCTATGCTTCCATTAGCAATTAGCAATTAACATAGCTATGAAGACAGCCCACCATGGTGGTTGTACAGACCATACAGAATCAATGTGGTGGGCCTGTCTTTGAATTAAACAAGACATCCACCAATGGTTTTCCACTGATGTTAGGACTCACAGCTGGCAGTAGCCCTGGTCAGGGATCTTGTTGATGTCTATGTATAACACAAAAATATGAAACTTACCTAAATAAGGACGTTTCTTATACTGCTTCATATGTTTGTAAGAAATGTTATATAGGCAAGAGTGACTGTACCCTGAATGAAAGAATTCTTAAGCACTTGTATTGTATCAGTATTTGTCCGATTTATTATGTAAATGTTCACTGTATGTAGGCCATTAATATTTATTTAACTTTCATATGCTGAACTTTTTAAGTAAAGTTCTCTTGAGGTGATTTCAGAGTAAATGTTATTGCTGGAATTGAACCTAAATGCAATGTCTAGCAGATGATGTTACATACAACATAATTTTAAAATGGGAGATAGTATACTGGTTAAAGTAGGATGAAGCAACACGTACTAGTTCTCTACTGATCTCTAAGGTATACATTACAGTGTAAATAAGTATATACTGTGGAATGATCAAACACCTTCATATAGTATCACAACCTATGTGTTAAATAACACTAGAAATCCATCCTTGTTTGCTGTTCTTCTATACTCTTATCTATTGATCTCTAGTGTTTTTCTTTCTTAGGTTTTTGTGAGACCTTAGTATCTCTTATCATAAACTACTAGGTGTATCTAATTTTGTAATATGTTATAAAGATTTGTACTACACCATTTCTAATACAAATGTATTAGTCTTATTCATCTATTCTTAGATAAATTTTTCCTTTTTCCTACTGAAATATAAAATATATAATCTTAGGCTTGTACTATAATTGTTAAAACTTCTTATGTACCAAATTATACTGTTATTGTCTTTGTCTTGACCTTTTATGTTGTAATTTGTGGAGCTTTTCTCCCCGGGCCTCCACTGAAAATGGACATATATCCAGCTGGACTAGCCCGGTCAACAAATGTAAAATAAATAAAAAATAAAATAAAATAAAGTACACAATGATTATTGCTTCTAGAAACTGACTTAGAGTTACCAGAAACTGCTCATTTTTAGAAATCCAGAAACTGCTCATTTTTAGAAATTTTAACAGTAAAAGTTTTAGTCAGGTTCTGAAGGTTTTGATGGTACTGATAGAACAATTAGTAATGATGTCATGCTGGAAGTGAAAAAGCAACCCACTTATAACATGTTTGTTTTTAAACATAAATATTCAGATGCCAAGCTGTTATATAAAATGTGAATATTAACTGCTTGTAAATACTTTTGATCCATTCCCTGCAAATGCTTTTACAGAATATTTTTCTGATTTAAAAATTATTTTACTGTATTTTACAGTTTATTTAAATTTATCACAATTTTAAGTGACAAAAGTTGAGAAAATGTTTAATGATTTTTTTAAAGATGTAATGCTAGAACAGGGGTCTGCAACCTGCGGCTCTGGAGTTGCATGTGACTCTTCCACCCCTCTGCAGTGGCTCCCTGTAGCTTTGAAAAATAATGGCCACTCTGCCACGCAACACACACGCAACACACACACACACACACACACACACACACACACACACACACACACACACACAGAATGCTTGAGCAACGGAATTTAAATATTGCTCTTATAAACTTAGAAACTTGCTAGAATAACACGGTTTCTGTTGCCATGCATTCCACACACACTGAGAGCAATTGAGCAATGTCAGCAGCCGCATCTACAGAAAGGTTTCCATGCCTCTCATACCTCTCAAAGTCTTACCACAAGAAATCTTGACAGAGCCACAAATAAAGGGGAGCAAAGGAACAAAAATAGGGACACACTTTAAATATTGCTCTTATAAACTTAGAAACTTGCAAGAATAACATGCTTTCTGTTAACATGCATTTTCCACATACACACGTACTTCTCAACTGTGCAGATTTTTGCAGAATGTCCTGACCTTTACCGCATATTTTTGGTCTGTTTCTTATAAAATTGTGGTTTTCTGGCAAATCATTGAGGACTGAAGTCAGAAAAAATAGACAGTTGAGTTTCAGACTTCACACCCTTCAGAAAATAATGCTAATGCAAAATCTGTTATGCTGTCAACTTTCTAAGTTGGGAAGAACAATATTTAAAAAGTATCCCTATTTTTGGGCCTGTGTGCTCCATTATTTATGGCTCTTTCCAGATCTCTTGCTCTAAGAGGTTGAGAGATATGACACACACAAACACACGCACACTGAGAGCGATCAAGCAATCCCAACATAAGAACAAAAATAGGGACAGATTTTAAATATTGCTCTTAAAAACTTAGTTCTTTTATAGTTAGTATAATAACACAGCATATAAAGTTTTATATATAGTTATCTTTATTTTAGAGGTCAAATAGGTTTTGTGGCACCTGATCAATTTTATTTGGTGGGAGAGGGGCCAAAAATGGCTCTTTTGATAGTGAAGGTTGCAGACCCCTATTCTAGAGCAAACTGGAATATTGGATGCACATATGTTTTAAGCTGACTAAAGTAAGTACAAATAAATTGCTTTTATTTTATCAGTCGGAAAGGATAAATGCGATGTTCTAAATGCAGCCATTTAGCCTGATCCTATGATTAGGAATAAAGTGCTGCTGTCTTTTGTAACCTTCATGAATGATGCAGGTATCCCCCCTCTGCAAGCAGAAACAGTTACTGGCACTGCCCCCAGAATTCCCTAGCAACCAATTTGCACAATATGATGCAACTTGCTGCAGTGTAACAAAGTCTTGTGTTACAAATATTAGATCATGATTGGATGGCTACATCCCTAAGCATGAACCACAGTTGGTTTACAGCATTCATTCCTGAAAAGAGTGATACTAAAATAAATTGTTATATGGACTTGATTGGTAGCAGAAGTGGTAATTCCCTTATTAAGTCAAAGTGCTAACAGCAAAATAAAGTGTCATCTCAAATCTGTGACATTGTTTTATTGTTTTACCAGTGTTTTTTTTTTAAGACATTTGCTGTCTTGCAGCTCCGCTTACTTAATTATTTTAATGTGAAGTGCTTCTCTTTACCAAAATTTATATAGTGCATTACTTGACTTTACCTCAGACAGCTATCTCTAGGTATCCAGTTCCATCTAGGGTACTCTACACCACAGAGACATACCACATGTTAGATCTAGTAGTATAAAAGTCAGTCTATGCATAGTGTTATATGTCTCTGGGAGAGTCAGAGGGTGATTTGTCCACAGGTGGTATGGTGATTCAGTGGTCAAGACTTCTCCCTCAGGCCAGTGCCATGGCAGAGAGGGATAAAGCCATAACTGTGGCCTATGCAAACCAGGTTTGATTAGCAGCCCAGGTGGCTGAGGTTCTGGCAGTGATTGGGAGGGGGGGGGGTGAGCTTTCATCAGAAATGCTTCCTGAGGGGAGGCATGGTCCACAGACAGCAGTAGCCCTCATATGGCCAACAAACACAGAGATGAAGGCAGGGGGAGATAAGGGTAGGTCATAACCCCACTCAACAAGCAGAAACAGGATGTCCTTAAGAGCCATGCCAATCCCAGCTCACTTACAGATATTCAGGGAGGAAGAAAGGGCAGGCAAACCTAGCAATGGATGGGGCATTGGGATGGCCTGACAGAATGAAGCAGACAGAATGAAGCAGAGTGAAGGGGAGCAAAAAAAAAAAAAGACTTCTCTTTCTTGCAATCCTGATGTCCAGGATTTTTTGTGACTTCTTGTTACTGAGCAGAGTTTAAGAATTTACATGCATGTCCATGTGGGGTTTCTTTGGAAAATTAAAGTTCCTCTCATTTCTCAGAAACTAACCGTGCTGGATTACATTGGCAATTCTTTTTTTTCCTCAAAAAAAAAATATTTTCAATTAAAATAACATTTACATAATGTTTTTAAATATAATTTTAAACAACTATATGCAATATTTACAATAGCCTGACTTTCATTTATATATACTGTATGTTATTAAATATAGAATTAACAGATCAGTTACCAGAGATACAATATTGATTATTGCAGAGTGTCCAACAAATATATAACTTTCTTCCAAGGATTATTTACCAATGGCCTGGGATAGATTCGTAGTTCTTTGATTTTTATTTCCATTGATGCAGTTGTCTTCAGTAAAGTGTGGAATTCTTCCAAGGGCAGGGGTGTGTTTGAATTCCACCTTCTGGTTACGCATTTCCTAGATATAGTAAGTATCATCCATAACAAATACATATTTGTCTTATTCAGGTAGGGACCTTCATTTACATTTAGTATAATCAATGCTTTAGTTAAAGTAAAGGATTCATTAAATAAAGCTTGTAAAAAATGATTGATTCCATTCCAATATTATTTAATTTTGTTACATTCATAAAAAATATGAATCCAGTCTGCTTTATTTGACTTTAAACACCTCCAGCAAAAAACACTTGTAGTAGTACTGATCTTTTTAATTCTATCCAGTGTTAAAAATGCTCTATGTAAGTATTTCCAGTTAAATATTTTCCAGTACTCTGTGTTAGAGGTGTAATTAACTGGTAGTAAGATGTTAGTTTTAATTTCTTCTGTTAACTGCAATGACTGACCTTTTGTTAAGAACTGCCAGTATGATGGTTTGGGAGTTGTTTTATATGTTATTAACCCTTTATATAGATTTGAAATGTAATTTTTCTTTTCACAACTATTATATATAAATTCATACAGAAAACTTATTAGATTTGGAATATCTTTAAATGAGGAATTATTAATTAATCTGCATAAATCATGAGTGTACGTTAGAATGCTTTGTAAGGTTAACTAGTCCTGTATTGGAATACTGTAAGCAGTTTTTATCATATGTATACATAAAACATTTAATTTATTTGCACATTAAAACCAGCACAAGAATCCATTTTGTTCCCAGGAGGTTATTGTTTCCCTATATATTTTGTGAGGAATGTTCTTAGTGATGGTAAATGGGGTTAAAAGGTCAAACAAAAGTTTTAGATCTATGTTTGCATTGATAAGTTTCCTAAAGGAATTGATGTAATGATTAATCAGTGTTGTTTTAAAAGGTTTTGTTATATTATATTGTATATTGATGCATAGTATGTACCAGGGTTTGTTTGATTTGTCTACTATTAAACATTTTTTAACAGATTAAATTCATTTGTTGATATGGCCATTGTTAATTCTTTCCAGTTGGCAAAATAATTTGGGTTTATCCAGTCTATTGTAGTTTTAAGCACAGATGCTTTTATATATGTTTCTATTTCTGGGAAGTTCAATCCTCCTTGTTTCCAGGGTCTAATGTGATGAGTTAGAGCTACTCTATTCTTTTTGGGATACCATAAAATGTTTATTAAACATGAGTTTATTTCTTTAAGAATGCATCTTTCAGGAATTAACCGTATTGCTAATGGTACATAGAGTATTTTTGACAATAAAACATTTATATTAATTGCAATCTGTCTTCAAAAGTTAATATAATTTTGTTTCACTTTTCTATATATATTTTTGTTGTTTCAATAATGTTTTTATAATTTATTAATAATGTTTCGTTTATGTTTTTGCACAACACTATTCCTAAATCATTTAGCGTAACTTCTTGTTTTCCTATGATGGATTTATCTGTAACTTGTAGTTCTGTTTTCTTATTTAAAAATAGAAATTTTGATTTTCATCTATTAAAGTGTAGACCTGAAATCTTATAAAATTTCTCCATTACTTCTTCTAGCTCTCCTAATGACTCTCTGGAGTTTGATAGGGCTAATATCAGCAAAAAGCATTATTTTAGATATGTACTGGTCATAGATTTCTATTTCTTTTATTCTTGGATTATTGTGTATTATTTCTGCAAGTATTTCTATAGCCAAAGCAAATAAAATAGGAGAAAGGGGGCATCCTTGTTTAGTACCTTTCATTATATGGATAGATTCTGAGGTGAAAGGACCTAATTTAATGCAGGCTAAGTTATTAATATATATGTTTTTAGTAATAAGATGAAGGGAAGAGGAAATTCAAATAATGCTAAAGTTTTAAATAGATATTCCCAGTTGAGGGAATCAAAGGCTTTTTCTATGTCTAATCCGATTACAAGTGTTTCTCTCTCTTCTTTATTCACATAATCTATAAGACTAAGTATCCTTTTAATATTATCATGTGTGTGTGCCTGTTATATAAAAATTCAGTTTGATCATTATTAATTGTCTTTGAGTCTATGAGAGTGGGATTTTCATTCTGTTAGCTAGGATTGACATGAATATTTTGTAATCATTATTCAGTAATGATATAGGTCTGTATGAGGTGCAAAGGTCTGATGGTTTATTATCTTTCAGAATTGGTGTTATGAGAGAATATTTCCATGAGGGTGGTATTTTTGCTTCTATCTGGACTTCTAGCAAAGTTTTATGAAAAAGGGAGATTACTGCTGAAGGGAAGAGTTTGTAAATTTCCATAATTATACCATCTATCCCTGGAGCTTTGTTAGATTTCCTTTTTTTTATCTTGTCAACAATTTCTTTGTACGATATAGGTTTTAGTAGGTCTAGTTTTACATTTTCTGGAATTTTTTTATATTGATAAGGTTTGTATCTAAGTTTATTTGGTTGGTATCTAAATCTTCTTTTTTGAAGTGTTCCATATAAAGGAACCAAAATGCTTCAAGGATGTCTCCTATATCGGATACTTTTTTCCCTTTCTTTTCATGATATATACTACTAATGTTATTTGCTTTAGATTGTATTTTAATTATTGTAGATAAGTTATGTAAATATCTGGGGAGGTGGCTAATGAGTTTTTTAAAATTTTCCAAGGTTAGACACGTTTTGTGTGTTAGAATTTCATTATATTTTTTATTTAATTCCTCTATTTCTTTTTTGACTTCTGGACAATTCTGATTTTTTTTTTTAGATTTTGCTGTCAAGTGACTGGTTTGCAAGTTTAATGATTCAGATTCCCACTCTCTAACTTTGTTTTTGCACCAGCTAAGGGTCTTACCAAATAAATACACTTTTAATGAGTTCCAAACCATGACTCTATTGATTTCTGTTGTATTATTAATTTCAAGAAATAATTGTAGTTCTGACAACATCCAGGGTCTGAATTCTTTAATTTTTGTTATATATGATGGAATTCTAGTTGAGAGGATTAAAGGTTTAAACTCTATTTGGAGCTTCATTATCAGAGAGTCATGATCTGAGAAGGGGCATGGAACTATTGAGAAGTTGAGGATTTTTGTTTGTAAATCTTGAACTATGAATAATTTGTCTATTCGAGTTTGTGTTCCTAATCTATAGTCTTTATTGGAAAATAATAAGGCTTTATCATCTTTTAAAGTGTCTATTAAATGAAATGACTCAATCCATCTTTTTAAGGATTTTGAAATAGTTGCTATGTGAAAATACTTCTTGGTTGTTTCAGAAGCTTCTAAGGTACAATTAAAGTCTCCTCTCAGTATAAGATTTCCATTATAATTGTTGGAAATACAATCTAGGTATTTTTTAACTGTTCCTGCTCCAATTCCTGGGAACCAATATAGATTAGCTATGGTCCATAGTCTGTTATTAAATTTAATTATAACAAATGCTAGTAGACCTTCTTTGTTTTCATATTTAGAAATAACTTTTGGAGTGATTGTGTTTTTCTTCCAGAGAATTGATACTCCTTTTGTTCTATAGGAGGATTGAGCTAAGACTGTATAGTCCTTAGGGCTCCAAATAAAGCTATCATTAGTCTTAAAATGCGTTTCCTGGAGAAATACTACTTGTGCCTTATTTAGATTTAAATATTTGAGCAAATTTGATTTTTTATTTGCATTATTTAAGCCATTAGTATTTAATGATAAGAATGTTAAATCCATGTCAAGTTATTGTTGGAAGAAACATTTTGCTTATTTTTTTATTTTGATTATAGTAGTTATACCATATTCTCTGATAACACTGAATGTTATTTTTATGTGTGTAAACTTGGGAGTATAATTTAATGTTTTTTCTTCTTAAAATACAAGTAAGGTAAAATTCTGGTCAGGCTTTAAAAAAGTACTTCTATAAAACATTAATTCTAAAGTATCAAATGCAAGTAAATATGAATTTCCCATTAAACACGGAATGAAAGTAATTCCTAATCCAATAGATAAAGATAGATCTATTGGATTACCACTCATACCTTTAACCAACAATATCAACAGAGCTCCATATGTTAAATTATTATATGGAGAATTTTCTTAAAAGATATATGAAATTCTATATTATTCTATTATTATTCTATAGTGTTTTATATATCAGGATGAAATGTTAGTAGTGTAAACAATTATTCTGTTGACTTAGAAAATATCCAATATTTAGTTAGCCTTAAGAGATCCCAAACATGTCAGCTATGTCATTTCGGATAAATTAAATGCAACAGAGGAGCATACACTAAATAAGCCAACAACAAATAGAGTATTACTAAAATAATTTGACAAAAAAGGACTCTGTAGGAGACAATGAGTGATTACCAATGAAATATGAATTTACTGTCGGTGTACTGTCTTCCTTTACTTTCTCACTCTTCAACTCACCAACTTCAACTTACACTTATGAAAAGACATGGTTTATCAGTGGTATCCTGAATCTGAGTAGAGGCACCCTACATTCTAGTGTGCGGTGTTTTTACATATTTATAGATTTACAAAGCAGAGTCTAAGAATGAAATATGATCACCTTGACAAATCCCACCCTGCATAAGGCACCTGCTGCTTCCAGAATGGGTAATCACATCAGGTCTAGAATGAATGTGTAGGTACCCATATGGTAATCAAGACTTACATTAGGTAAGTATTAATCAAGTAGTGTTTAGAGCATCTTAGAGAGATCTCGCAGCAGTTAGAATACTCTTAAGCCTCTCCTCCCTTGACCAAAAACAGAGATTTCCCTTGCCTTTCTTTGCCTTGTTTTAAACCAGTACTACCAAAAGAAATTCAGCAAACATAGGCAAACAGAAATAACACTCAGTAGTCCATCTTGTACATGACCCGCAATCCATTAGACAAGTCAGTGACTAACATCACTTTAGTAAATATTATAAAGACAAATTAGAAATAATTTCCTAGCTCTTTAAATTTTCTGATAAAGCAAAAAGATAACAATAAGCTATTTTAACTAAAAGTGTAAAGCATTTAAATGTTCCCTTGCATGTGTACATTTCTACTTATATTGTAGTGTCAATAGCTGTCTTTGAAATTTGTACAATACTTCACTTCTTCAAATCATTCCTTTTTCAATTCAGGTTTTGTTTTGACAAAACGGCAACAATATTTCAAGGGCACAATTAATATTTAGACTGATGTTTCAAATAAATAACTTGTCAGTTGCCAATTGAGTTAGTCTAGAATGTATGGTTAGTGCAAATATAGCATGTTGCAAAAATAATATGTATTTTTTTGTGTGCTCTAGAGACTGTCATATGCAAGTGACATATATAATGTAACATATATAAAGAAGATAGCTTACAGATTCAGGTTGTTAAAGTAAGTTATGCTTATTAATCAGGCAGTTTCATTTAAGTTCACAAGTAATTTGGGGACATTTCAGTTGAGTTTCCAGGAACGTGTAGTCCAATGTGAGTAACTGAGTCCACTTTTCCTCATAAACATGTGTCACAATTTATTAAACAAAGCAGAGTCTAACATATATCTAATAATCATTATAAAGACAAATAATAGTAATTTCCTAGCTCTTCAAACCCTCTCGTATCGCAAAATGTTGACAGTAAGATATTTTAACTGGAAGACTAAAACATTTCAATACTCCCTTGTGAATAGACATTTTTACTTATACTAGTACTTTTCCGTTATCGGGGCAACATTTTGCAACACACACTTCTGAACACATCTTCCGATTTCTCAAAGGCCTTTCTCCCCAAGCTCACTTCACATTAATAAATTGACTGTTTTGAGTACTATTAACAGTTCAGATGAAATCCTGATACATGAAAGGACGAAAGCACTTCAATGTGCTATTAAATGTTGCGGCAAAATAAAGATGGCGAAGTACCGCTACTGTCAGCCTAATTGCATGTTCACATTGTCAAAAGATGTTTGGATTTACCACATTGTCAGTTCATCCTTTCCTCACATTCATACATCTGTCTCTGATTACTTCAAAAACTCCACAGTTACACGTGTCTGAATGTAACCATCTTAAAAAGTCCCATGTTTTATTTTCCAGATGCCCTCTTGTCACAAACAGCTCCACATGTAATATCCTCCGTGTTATGCCAAACTAGAAATAAACTGTGCGTACCTTTCAACAAACTGGCAGATGTGATTTTAAAAAGACCCAGTGTACATACCTAAGGAACAATTCTCCGAAGATAAATAAAAATTATTCTAGAAAAGTCAGCGTACTCCATTCAGCTTGAAATATAGCTCAGTCTGAGGTGCTTACTGCATGTTTTTTTTTTCTTTAGCAGTCATCTCATTTGTGTACATTCTGTGGGACAGATGTTACACCACTCTACTGGCATGATCAATCTTACACAGAGCAAGCCTCAAAACTGTGCGAATGGAATATTTAAAAAATACAGACTTTTCAAAACCGTGTACAAACAGAGCTTGCTTTAAGTTCTCTTGCCCATCTATTATTTTGCTGTGGTTAATGAAAAGTGTATGGTTTATTAGGTCCCATTTTGATTAATATTTACGCAGTACAGCATCGACATTTAGCCCAAAATATTATAAGCAGCACTCGGTTCACATCAACCAAACATTTTGACTGCTGCCTCGTTAACAGAGAATCGTGTTGAGAAGTGTTGCCCTGATAACGGAAAAGTACCATTTTAATTTGACCGCTGCCTCATTAACGGAGAAGTGTGTTGAGAAGTGTTGCCCTGATAACGGAAAAGTACCCTTATACTGTAGTGTCAAGAACTGTCTTTGAAATCTATGCATTACTTCACCTTTTTCAAGTCATTCATTTTATATTTCAGATTATATTTTGTCAACATGTCAATAGCATTTCAAGGGCACATTTAATATTTAAACTGATATTGTAAATGAATAGCTATCAGTTGCCAAGTGAGTTTGTACAGAGTGTGAGTTAACTGCAAAGATAACATGTTGCAAAAAGTAATATGTATCTTTTAATGTGCTCTAGAAACTGTCAATTTCAAGTAACATATAAAATGTAACTTTTACAGTGCAGACAGCTTGTGGAATCAGCATGTTATAAACTGAGTAATACTTTTTAATCAAGCAGCTACATTTAAGTGCACATGCAGTTTGGGAACATTTCAGTTGTGTTTCCAAGAATATGTAATCCTATGAGGATAGATCATAAAATATTTACAAATAGTCCTATTATGTATTTATTTTACCTTTCTTAGATTGTTTTTCATTTTATTAACTAAACATTACTTTTTCTTATTTGTTATCTGTGAGGCTAAATGCACTTCACAGGTTCACAGTGTCCTTAGACAGCAATTGTTTACTGTTGCTATGGCAACACAAATAGAATGTGAAGAAAGCTTCACTTCACTTAACCAACAGTACATTTTCCCTCCTTTTTTATATATATTTGTTAATACTAAATGGAAATAATTCAAAGGACATATGTACATGAATGGAACATTTCAGAGTTAATCACAAACATGTCCCCAATCCCAATAAGTATAACAGTGACTATCATTAATCTAATAAATATTGTAATAATTAATTAAGTTCACTATTCCAATTAGTCTACCTTAAAACTAGATTGTTTTAGACTGTTATTTATCTATGTATAGACAGTGAGTTATTAAATATGTATGGACTATATTAGTATAGTAAATAGAGAATTTAGAAAGAAAGACAAGATGCAGTTAAAATAAATAATGAGAAAAGAGAGAGGAGAGAGAAAGAAAAGAGAAAATTAAGAGAAAATACACATAATAATAACAACAACAACACCACATACACCATGTATGTTGATTTACAGTATATTGTATGTGCTGTATAACCCTCCTTCTGTGAAAGAAAAGGACCCTGCTTTACATACCTGAGGTAATGTGAAAAATCTCATGTGTCATCTATTTTCAAAAAATGTAGATAAAGATTCCAGTAGTTAGTTACCTTTGTTTTAAAATTCCAAGCAGTAAAATTGCTCCTTTAAAGTAATGTTAAAACAATTCATATCATAGCAGATGCTTTGAGAGATTTGGCTGTAACAGTATCAGCCTTTTGCTTCTTCTTTTTGACGTCTGTCCAGACATTTATTTCTTTTGTTCTCTTGAGAGAAGGTGATATCCAATCCATATCTTCTGGTAAAGTAATCACATTATTAGTTTTAATAAATGAAGAGGCCTCCTCTAAGTCAATAAAAGTCCTCATCTCGTTGGCATACAGTATTCCTATCTTAGCTGGATATGCAAGTTGTGCCTTGATGTTATTTTGTTTCAGAAACTTTATCATTGGCCACACTTTTTTTTCCTTTGTTCCATTATTCTAGATAAATAGTCGTTATCAAATCTTATCAGACTCTGTTTATATTTTAGAGGTGCCTTCCTCCAAGCAGATCTTAAAATCAGTTCCTTGTCCAAGTATGAAAGAAATTTGATAATTATTCACCTAGGAGGAAAGTTAGAGTTAGTGGCAGGTTTCCCAAGAGCTCTGTGCGCCCTTTCAATGCCAAAGGAAAGTTCTAATTTAAAAAGTCAGGGATCCAGCTTGATAAAAAGAAAATAATATCCTCACCTTCTGTGTTTTCAGGTAATCCAAAAATCCTGATGTTATTTCTCCTCTCCCTATTTTCCAAGTCATCTACTTTATTAACCAACCAAGTGGTTTGTTTAAGAAGCAGTTCTTTCTGTGTTTCCTCTTACTTAAGTCTGCTTTCTAAGTCATTTAGAGAAACCTCTATTACTGTTATCCTTGTCTGGTGTTGTTGTAGCATTTCCTTGAGGGTGTCAGCCTGTTTTTGACTGCTTGTTTTAAGATTTTCTAGGTTCTCTTTAAAATCATCCATCTTCAAAGACAACCAGTGGCGGCTGGTGACTTCAAATCAAAGGGGGACTGCAGGAGACAGCTGAATGGGTGGGGTCAATGGGAAGGGGTGTGGGCAACTAGAAAGGGGAGGAGCTATGTTCAAAATCACAAAAACTAACTTTAATTAAATACGCTGCCCTGGGTGCCAAACCGTCATTATGAGAGACCAATCAAGACAAAAATTTAAGTGTAGAAGAATAAAAATATTTCAGTGCATTGGCTGCATGACAGCTTACTTAATATCTAGATGGAAACAAAAGGTTGTTAGGCATGAAAAAATAAAATAAATTACTTTTTAAATACATTACTGGAATGCCATTCAAAATCAAGTATAAGAAAAACAAGCAGCACTCAACTCCAACCACTTCTCCTTGCACTGCAGTTCTAATTATAATTTATATTCAGCTTTATTAAAGTACCAAGTAACATGCTGAAAGTAGAAATCTCTGTGATGCCCCCACTTGTAAAAATGTTTCTTATCCAAAAAAAAACTGCTGCCTGACAACTATCTACTTGTTTCATGGGGAAAACATGATCAAAGTAAAAAATGAAAAGCAAACAAGAAACAAGCTCAAGATGCATTGCTTAAAGGATTACTGTACAGGTTATGGACCACATATGATTAGCATTCTGTTTAGTTTATGGGTAAAGCCTGTAGAGATGACTGGAAGTCTCCAACAAGTGTAATGAGCTTTTTAAAATAATGTAATCCTGTCCTTCAATACCTAAGGCTTATACATTATCTAGTTAAGTATTCTCTGCATGGCAACAACAGAAAGGCTTTTAATGTTGGCAATTCTTTAACAGTATGCTTATTAAACCTTAATTGCATCTTACAATCTCAGACAAGCTTACCTTATGGTCATTAAAGCATTGCTACTTAAACACAGCGCAACAGGCACTTTGAGTAATAAGCATAAATCAACAGTACAAAAATATGACAGAAACCAGACCATTCTGCAAAATCAAGGACAGATGAAAAGCCACTGTAGTACTTGTGTCTACCTTGGATGGGGGGGGGGGGGGCACTCTGCACATTTACACTGCATAAACTACTCCCTGCCTTGTTTGGACATATCGAGAGTCACTACATGGGGGAGTGGGGTGCAACAAGTATGTCACAATTTGAAATGTCTCTGGCTGACTGTGATGGCCCTGACACATTTGTCATACCTCTCAACCTCAGAGCAAAAAATCTGGATAAAGCCATACATAGAAGTGGGACAAAGGCCCAAAAATAAGGACAATTTTTAAATATTGCTCTATAAACTTAGAAAGATAATAGAATAGGTCTTGCATTAATATAAATTCTGAAGGGTATGAAATCTGAAACTCAAATGTCTGTCATTATTTTCTAACTTCAGTCTTTAATGATTTGTCACTAATTTGCCAAAAAAACACAATTTTATGAAAAATGGACCAAAAATGTGATGCAAAAATATAAAACAGCTACACAATACAGCTGGGAACCTGTCAAAGAAGGGTCACTTTAATATTAGTACTGCTAACTTGAGCAGCTGACAAAACAAAAGAATCTACATGCATTTCAAGTAATCTATAACTTTGATTATTACAGTTATTTCTTAATTGTAAACCCTCCATGTTTTCTTCCAAAATTGCTATTCTGCGGAGGGATTATTAGGGGGAAGAGCAACATTTTGAGCCAAAATCGGGGACAGTTGAGAGGTTGGCTATGCCTAATTCTATAAAGCAATGTATTTGCATGTACCCACCTGTTAATGCAATAAATCTGGACAAGGCCAAATATATTGGGGGAACATATAAACAGTACGAAAATTGCTCTTGTATAAACTGAGACAGTTGATAGAATAACAAGTCTTACTTTAGCATGCATTTTTCTGAAGGTTATGAAGTCTGAAACTCAGTGTATCATTATTTAGTGACTTAATTCCTAAATGATTTGCCAGAAAACTACAAATTTTATGGGGAACAAACCAAAAATAAGAGGCAAAAATCTATTTATTCTTTGAAAATCTGGACAGTTGGGAGGTATAGTTCAGCTGGGCCTGTCTGAGTTTGCCGCTGTTCCCCCTCACAAAATCATGGTTGAATAGAGCCTCTGCAGCCATTCCAATGATCCATTCCATTACTTGGCTATTTCATTCCATTTACCATAAACACTAATGTGCATACTGCTTTACTTCTATGATGATCTGGACTTCATTAGAAAGTTTTATTTTGCATTTTACAGCACCAACATTAAGACATCTGCTAAACAAAGCAATGCAGTCTCACAATGAAAACAGACTTAGCATTAAAACTTATCTGTCCTTGAAACTCACATTCATTGAAACAGCATTGAAACCCACATTCAAAGAAAATACATTTTGCCAGTGGCAGATAAAAATTAATTTTGGTCTGTTTTCAAATCATAGGCCCCTTGCATATGAAACATACATGTGCTCTTTGATACACCTTCCTGATTGTACTAAATTATATTCCTTGTACAATACAGTACAGTGAGAGCATTTTAAATTTGTTTTGAATATTTTTCCAGTAAGCAATGAAACAAAACGCATGCACCCATAATGACAAAACTGCCCAGTTCAGAACATTTCCATCATAAAAGTCTACTCAGACTTCTACAGTCCACCATTATCAGTAAATATGCACAATTCTACAGTCCACCATTATCAGTAAATATGCACAATTCTACAGTCAACCATTATCAGTAAATATGCACAATTCTACAGTCCACCATTATCAGTAAATATGCACAATTCTACAGTCCATTATCAGTAAATATGCACAATCTCTGAAGAAGTAAAAGTCATCTAAATAATTCCACTTTAAAGAAATCTGTAACTAATGAAGAGGTTGCTGCTAGCAAACACCTTTATATGTCATGGTTTCATTGAAAAATAAAGTGTCTGTTGCCCCTGAGGAATAAATTGCCTATATTACATTAAAAAAATGATAAGCTAGTAATATTGCAAGAGGAAATGGATGGCAAACTGATAACAGGCTCATAGTTAGTATCTTCACCAAGGAGGACATTCTCAGTACGGCAGCATCCATCTCTTGTGGGAGTAGAACCCACAGCCTTCTGCATCAAAAGCAAGTGCACAACCTGTTGTGCTATTAACAATGCAAGCTAATGTAGCATAAGCAGCACTAAACTTCTCTTCCCCTGCAGCTCTCAGCTCCTTGTAAAATCTACTCATACTCAATTGCATCTCAACTTCGCAGTACAAGAAATCTGGAAAAAAACAAAATTTATTGGGGGGGGGTCAAAATCCAAAAGCCAGGGACACATTAAACATTGCTTGTATAATCTTGGAAAGTTGTTAGAAGAAAATGCTGCGTTACCACCATACATTTTACTGCCAAGGTCCCTGTGCAAAACAGTCAGAGCAACATACCACTACGCCAAATCAGCTGCTTTGTGAAAGAGAGGAAGACTGAAACTTAAATGGCTATCATTTAGTGAATTCAGTTCTCACCATAGCTGTCATCCTCTTAGTACAAAACACCTGGACAAACCCAGTAATGAGGGAATACAGCCTCAAACATATTCAGTGAATTCAGTTCTTGCCTTAGCTGTCAACCTTAGCACAAAAAACCTGGATGAAGCCAATAATGGGGGAATACAGTCCCAAAAATAGGGACAAATTTCAAATATTCATCTTATAAACTTAGAAAATTGCTAGAATAAAAGGTTGTGTTACTATGTATTTTCTGAAGAATATGAAGTCTGAAATTCAAATTTTACTTCTGATGGAACAAAAACAATTTTCAGCAGAGGTCCAGGGAGAAATACTGCAGACACATGTCTTTGTAAAATGGCAGGACACCAGAGCAAATCCACACAAACACAGGGAGGAGATGCAGACTCCACACAGAAGGCACCCCAGCCAAGAATCAAACGAGAAAACCTATAGTGTGAGGCAACAATGCTACCACTGGAGTTAAACATTCAGAAACCCAAAGTCTGAAATTCAAATGCCTGTCAATTTTATTTAACATTTGTTAACCAAGACAGTCTGACTTGGAACAAAAAAAAACAATTTTCAGCAGAGGCCCAGGAAGAAATAATGCAGACATGTCTTTGTAACATGGGAGGACACCAAAGCAAACCCACACAATCACAGGGAGAAGATGCATACTCCACATAGAAGGCACCCCAACCAAGAATCAAACTTGAGTACCTACAGCTGTGAGGCAACAATGCTACCACTGCACCATCAAACACCAAGCATCTAAACACTTAGAAACCACAGATATTATGAGGAAGAGAACAGATCAAATATGAGGCAAAAATCTGCAAATTTTTTACAAATGGTCGTGGGTAGGGAATTCAGGCCCTTAACACCTACATACAAGGTACAGTGTTCAAGTCTGAGGTATTCCCTACCACACCACCCTGAGTCTGCTCTAGCCACCAGTATATAGCAACTGGGGCATTTCACACACACACACACACACACACACACACACACACACACACACACACACACACACACACATGCTTAAATTGTCACCGATATCCAAACAGCCCCAGCACCAGCCCCACTGGGGCTGAATAACTGCTTCCACTTGCTCTATTGCTGGAATAGCCCCTTTGCCAGTATTCCTTGTGCAATTGGTCCATTCCAAAGTATTCCTTGCAGTCCAAATCTGTGATTGGTCCTGCCTGTGACTGCTGCAGTCTGGAGAGCCTCCATTTTGTGATGTCATTGCCGCACAGACTGCTGGGCATCTTGGGGCTGAGATGCCTTTCCCCCCTATCTAGACTGCTGAGAAAGCAGTCTGAGAGCATGTGCGCATGCGTACACTTCTGGGAAATTGATTTTGTGTTTCTCTGTTCTATTTTTTATTTGTTTTTTAGGTGGGAGGGCTGCAGTCCTACAGTCCTATAGCATGAGCCGCCCCTGAAGACAACTCCTGCAGGGTAGATGTCAACTGTTGTAGTTCCTTCAGCATCCTGGTGATAATTCCTTGAGTTGCTCATTTTAACAAGTGAATATATCTTCAAGCTTTTTGACAGGAAATTATTTGTAAAACTTCATCAAAGTTTATAATTATGTAAAGTAGTCCTTTATCTATAAGATTTTATACTTTGAAGAAAAAAAAAAGAATATTTTTTTTCCTGTCTTATTTAACTAGTTATATGGAGCTCTAAAATACTGCTGCTTTCAGTTAGCCATTCAGGCTCCGCCCCTTGCATTAGCAATTCTAAACTGTATAAGTATGTGTGTGGGTAACCATTTGAAATATTGGGAACCCCTAGAGTGAGGCAGAAACTGAATGGTTGAAAAAATTGAATTCACATATACTAAGTCGGAAATGGCCATTTGTCAGGATATTCCCTTTTCCCTGAGGTATGTCCATCTTGGAGTTGGTATATATAAATATGAGCAGTGTGGGGGCTTGCCTCCTATCACATCAGGGGGTGCAGGGTGGCTTGCTCCCCTGCAAAAAAAAGAATTTTATAGGCAAAGAGCAATGTTGAAGATTCTCTGTTTCTTGTAATGTTGGCCTTTTTTCTGGCTTGTCGGCACTCTGCATTTCGAGTGAAAACATTTCAATAAAGAGCCATGTGTGCGTCTGTGTGTGTGTGTGTGTGTGTGTGTGTGTGTGTACATATTTATGTATCTATATCTACATCAATCTATCTGTCTAGCTATATCTATCTCTATCTATCTATCTGTCTATCTATCTGTCTATCTGCATTATATAGAAACTCAGGCACTCACAACCTCAAACACCAAAATATCAATCAAAAAAGATCAACACTCAAAATACAGAAAAAAACAAAAGAAAATCAATCAAACCTACTTTTTTTGCAGGGAGGCAAGCACCCTGCACCCCACCCACACTGTGTATATGTACAACTCCAAAGCCACACAACAGAGGAGAAAGGACAAATTCCCAATTCCCGCTGTACTCCATTCTTGCCAAAAGTAATGTTGGCACACTGCGATCATCTGATTATTCAGTATTTTCTGCTGGCTTAAAAAACATGCAATATTCCAAACTTTTGACAAACTAGAGGCTTCCCATATATACATATATAAATCTATATGGCATTTCTTCTTCTTCTTTCATCTTTTTTCTGGTTAGGGATCACCACAGCAGATCATCTGTCCGCTCATGATTGCCAGTGGAGTTTTATGGTGTCGAGTTGCCAGCCCGGCACCCAACCTTCCACAGAAGGCACACACATGCATGCACTCACTCCTAGGGCCAATTTAGAGTGTCCAATCCACCTACAGCATGTCTTTGTGATGTGGGAGGAAGCCGGAGCATAAATCTCTATCCATATTTATTCCCTTATAACCCAGGTTGTGGTTGTAAAGGATTTGGAAATGACTAGTTTAACCAGTCCATTTACCCAGGAAACAAATAAATGAATTACAATGAAATATGTGAGATACCACAAATGAAGTAATGCTCATCTTGCAATTATGTGAAATTAAATTATCAGATCTGTTGGTTTTGCTAGACAGACAGTATGGTTGACTGGCTGAGATAAAACTGAGCATTGTTAGAACATAATGTGTAACTGATGTGTGTACTCATTTTAGAGTGATTTTAAACTTTCCATTTAAGATGATTGCATACTATCTAAAGGCAAAATGGCTTGGGAACATATACTAAAATCAACTAGTGATTAAACATGGCACAAGACAGAAGTACTATTACCTCCGTTATTAGAAGAAGAGAGAGAGGGAGAGATAGAGAGAGTAAGCAAAGTAATGTGACTTCATTTTGTTAACATGCAAAATACAATGGAAAAATCAATTGATACTAAATCACTAACAAGACCTCATTCATGGACCTCATAAATAAAGATATTGGGGACCTACAGACACTGGATCCTACCCAGTTTGGCTTTGTTAAGGGCAGATCCTGCCTCTTAAACCTGGTCGATTTGTTTGAAACAGTCACCAAGGCCATTGACGAGGGGAAGGTGGTCCACACAGCCTACCTGGACCTCGCAAAAGCCTTCGATACAATACCCCACTTGGGCATTATAGATAAGCTCACCAGCTTAAATATAAACCCCTATGTCACTAGATGGGTTGAAAACTGGCTCTAGGACAGAACCCACATGGTTAGAATTGCTGGAGCCATGGCAGACTCCAAACCAGCTACAAGTGGCATCCCACAAGGCTCAGTCCTGGGACATCTCTTGTTCAGTATATATTTCTCGGCGGTACAGGCCAACTCGGAAGGACTGTGGCTGACCAAGTTCACAGATGACTGCAAACTGGGTGCCATAATCAACTCTCCAGCCGACACAAGCATCCTCCAAAAGGGCCTCATAGAAACAGACAACTGGTGCCAGAACCATGGCCTCAAGCTAAACGCCAAAAAGTGTATAGTCATCCCCTTTGGCAAAAACAAAGTGCCCAAAAATTACCACATAGATGGTAATCCATTAAGTACAGAAGAAGTCATTAGGGACCTGGGGACCCAAGTTGATAGCAATCTCTCATTTGACAATCACGTGGCCAAAGTGGTTAGAAAAACATTTTATATAGCCCACCTAATCATGAAGGGATTCACATCTAGATCAGGGGAGGTCATCGTGCCTCTTTACTCATCCCTCATCAGGCCCATAATTGAGTACAATGCCCCTTTTGGGATGTACCTTACCAGATACCTGCAGCAACTGGAAAGACCCCAAAAGTACCTCACCAAGAGGATCAAAGGGCTCAAACAGATGCCATATGCTGCCCGTTTAAAGAAACTCCAGCTCTACTCAGTGGCATACCGCCTGCTCAGAGACGATCTGTGCCTGACGTATAAAGCCATGTCCAACCCGGAATTAATGGACATGCTGCACCTCAGAAAAATCCAAATCCCAACGAGCTACGCGCTTGAGAGACTTGAACCTCAGCACTGAAATAAATAGGACATGCTGGAGGGACAGATTCATAACCCAGAGGCTCCCTTCACTCTGGAATAAAATCCCAGTCCAGGTTAGGCAGAGTCCCACATTGACTCTCTTCAAGAGAAATCTTGATGAGTGGATGGGAGATCATAGGTTTACCCCGGCTATCACTTCTGTGTCACTGTTAGACAGAGGCACAGTATACTAACCTCAAAGAAAGGCATAGCAAAATTAATTTAAAATGGGTGGCGAAAGCCAAACACATTCTGGCTAGGCTTATAAATGCCCTAGGGCAGATAGGTTCATAGGTTCATAGGTTCATACTAGGCTAAGAATAAACGAAAGAAAGAACAAAGAAAAAAGAAGAAAGGAAAGTAATTTAGTTTTGTACTTGCAGAAATAATGACAAAACAACAGCAGGTGACTCAAAGTATTATCACAGTCATTGAGGCATCACATAACATGCCTCAGTTTTGGCACAGGCTTTGTGGATTAAACACTGAATCAAGCAATTAGTGTTACAGCAGGTAAAGGTACAGGTTACTATCCTAAATAGTTCACCATTACAACAGACACCTTACAAACAGAACATAGCACCATTAGAGCATACTCCTTTGGAAATTTGTGATGTTGTGTTGTTTAGCATCTTTAGGACTTGCTGATATATTATCCTGTACAACTGTAACAAAACTTCTGTAAACGTCTGTTTCCCTTCTTAAAAGTGACCAAAGACTTTATTTATCCGTTTCCATCTGCAAAATGTATACAGCTCTCATCTGCTTTCCCTTGATTCTCTGTGATTGTAGAACTATTCCCCTTTAATATGGAACAGTTGCACTTCTGTATTTGTGGCACATCTATGGAACTTTATATTATTTTTACAAATCCAGTCAAGTGGCTGATTATACCACATAAGACTGCAATGCCATGCATTCCATTTTTCCTTATGATTTTGTAGAGCTACCACAGAATTGCTTGAACATACCATTTTTTTCTGTAGCTCTGATACTGTTTTTTTACAAACAAATATGGTTTATGTTACCTCTCTTTTGCAGGTTTGTGATTTTTTTGGAACATGTTACAAGGTGTGTTATATCTTTGTATTGCTATGACACATTTTTATACAGGTTTCAGGACAGATTGCTATTTGTCTGCAAATGGGAAGCAGCTTTCGATATATATCTGAGTATGATGCTCTTTTTTGTGCAGCTGCCAGGATGTCCTGGATATACTTTGGTGCACAATAACTGCTGTTGTGTGCCTTTTTACACAACACAAGAAATAGTGCTGTTTTTCAGCTGTTGAGATAATTTTAAACAAAGTTATTTTTTTCATTTTCTTAAGTCTAAAAATCCAAGCCAGTATTTCTACTTAGAAATTCATACCACTGTCTGCATTCCTTAGTAATTGCTGGTCCTGATATGGCTTTATTCAACAGTTTGTTTTCTGGGAAAACAAATCAAAGTATCCATATGATGTTTCATTATCTTTGATTTCCTGAAGCAATTTATACGTTAGTCTAAATTTTAAATGTTTTATTCCTGCATTATGATTTTCTAATGAAAACAAAAAGATAAATAAACTGTTTAGTGCTATGCTGATTGTGATTATAAACATATGGGAAAGTTTGCTTCACATATGGGCACTATCAGCCTTGCGTACAACCTATCAGTAGTCAAGAATACTTGGGTCTAAATCAAAACTACCATTATGATATGGCCAGATCAATTTGAAAATAATTATTCAGTCAGCCACATAATTATCTGCCTCTGACTGAGTCAGTTGTGCTACTTAATGTTGTGTTTTTTTAGGAACTGTATTTCACTTTCATTTACAAAACCAGTCTCCCTTGCTTCGATGTTTTCTACTCCATTCTTTAACCTTTAATAATGTCCATCTTACATTTTTTATTTTTGTAATTCTCACCCACTAGCCTTTTGTATATGAAATGATTACATATCTACTGACCTTGATTACCTCACTGATTAGTATGGATCTTCTTCTTTTGTCTTTTCCTGGTTAGGGGTTGCCACAGCGGATCACCTGTCCACTCATGATTGGCAGCGGAGTTTTACAGTGTTGAGTTGCCAGCCCAGTGCCCAGCCTTCCATGGAAGACACACACATGCACACACTCATGCCTAGGGCCAATTTAGAGAATCCAATACACCTACAGCATGTCTTTGAGATGTGGGAGGAAACCGGAGCAGCCGGAGGAAACCCATGTGACCACAGGGAGGACATACAGACTCTGCACAGAAGGCACCCAAGCCAAGGATCGAACTGGAGAACCTCTTGCTGTGAGTTGACAACGTTAACTGCCACACTACTGTGGCCACCCTGATAAGTAGTATGGATCATGCGGAATAATTTCAGGTCATTCACTATTTCACTGTATGTCAGACAAGGTGTTTCTTAAATCATTTGCATAACTTTTTGCTGTTATTGGCCTTCTTCTTTTTCTTTTTCATTACTATTTCTCACCTTCAGCACAACTGGACTGGAAATGCTTTGTGTGGCCTAATTAGCTCTGTGTCTAATCTAGAATCCCTAGCTCTGGTATTATAAATTTTCTCTTGCATGCAAGGAGCATGTTAATAATGGATCTACTATAGGCGCTGATATGCCTGTAGCTTGCAACACACTTGCTCACTGCCAATTGATTGAAAAAGCAACCACTAGACCTCCTACAAGCCCAATATTGTGTTTCCATTTGGTTCTTCCGAGATCCAAACCTATCAAACTGTATAACCCTATCAGAACCTAAATTCTAACTGTAAAACTTCTAGCCAGTTCCCAACGTCTTGCTCTCTTACCCTAAAACTCCACTCGTCTTATTAACTTATAGTCCCCAATTGCACCCTAAACCTAAAACTCCAACCCTCTTCCCCAACTCCAATTCCCCTCCTACTTCCTAACCCAAAAACTTCCTTCCTGCTCCCTAAGCTTAAAACTCCATTCCCATGGCCTAAACCTAAACTCCCTTCCTGCTCCCTAACCCTAAAATACCCTTCCACTCCCTAACCATAAAATCACCTTCCCACTCCTTCCCCATAGCTGCTTGCCTGAACTCATATTCAAGTTTCAGTGTGAGCAGCAGCCCACACAATCGTCACAATGATCAAGTCCCTTTCTTTGAGACAGTGGTTTTTGAGCACTTGGGACTCAAGTGCTTGTAGTTCTCCAAATAATAACCATTGCTTTTTTATACTGACTCCTGAATCTTAAATTGTTGTCAGCTTTACCCTCCCAAATCTTTCTGCTGATCAGCTTACTTTGACACTGTTTAGTTCATGACATATATGTAATTTATTTTACTTTTGCCAATGCATATAATTTAACATTTTCTATATTCATTTCAGTTTATAGATGTACAACCAATTCTTATTACCTGGATTTATAGACCCCTATATGGTTGCATTAACACCTGTCAATGTTTCAGTGTTACCAGATTAATTTTCCCAGGTAAATTAATTTTCCCAGATGTAAACCTAGAACTAAGTATATATATATATATATATATATATATATATATTTGATATTTATTTGATGTGAAAAAAATGGAAGTAATTGCCCATAACAGCTGTATTTACTGTCACCTGGAAGTGGGAATACAGGGTCATGTTATTTTAGTTCTCTTGCAGCCAACACCCTTCTGTGATTTATTCCTGTTTATTACAACATTCAGTCTAATTTTTGCATTTCTCTGGTAAGTGTTTGACAATTTTCAAGTGAATCCAAAATTTCTAGGTATAATTTATGTATGTATCCATTTATTTGTTTATCATTTATAGTACCTGATCCAGAGGACCATTAAGAAAGGTTCTTATAGAATGGGCAAGGAAAACTGACCAATCAGCTATCTAGCTACTTGTGCATCAAATATACACAGGATAATGTTATCACACTTGCCTTTGGTGCAGAAGTCTGTGTGTTCTTTTCCCACACCAGGTAGTTGGATTATTTTCCCATTCGGACACTGCAGTGCAGCATAAGGGAGATGTGCCAGCCTTAGAATTAGAACTGCCTGAGTTGGTGATAGCTCAAGTGGATGCAAAAGATCCCACAGCACTTATTGAAAAGAGTAGGGGTCCTTTATTTATATACAAAAAAAAAAATCTTATTTCCAACACATTTTTATACACACACACACACACACACACACACACACACACACACACACACACACACACACACACACAAATATATTTACACATATTCATAATTTTCCCTTTCAATTATACTACATTTTCCCTTTCAATCATACTACATTTTCATCCCTATTAGGTCCCCCACTCCTTTTTCCATAACCACCATCTGATTTTACTTAATATTGCTGCTAAATTCTATTTAGGTTTAAACATAATTTCATTTATTCTTTCATTCCATATAACCCATATGGCATAAAATAACTTTTTATCTGTTCTTTTAACATATTATTTACTTCTACATAGGGATTCAGTAAAGCCTACACAGTTATTTTTCACTGTGGGCACATTGTGGCGCGATGCTCACAAATCTGCAGAAAGTTTTAGAGTCAGTAAGCATCATGTAGAGGCATGCACCACCACGTAAAGAAGGTAAACACCATGGCATGCTAACTACAGCATGAACTGCATGCTAAATTACCAATCCAATGTGGTTTAGCTATTCAACAAGTCTGTGTAGACTATGTGCTATTTTTTCCTGTGGATTCCAAAACGTTTGGAATATAGGCACAGAAAGGAGTCTACACGGACAGAATGTTAGGGGTTGCTACTACTTTAATTCATTTGTATGTGCTACAGGCTGAAGTCAATGCTGCTGCTGCTAATAGAGCTAGGCTGATAAGGAGAAGAGTTGTCAGGCCTTGGTTAACTTCACATTCTACATTATGTGGAAATTGTGGAGTGCTACAGGGAGGACAGAGACACACTACAGGAACTATGTGACCTCTGCCATCCTCAAATTAGAGCCAGAGCCAACCAAGGGGAAACCATTCCAGTGGAGACAAAGGTATGTGTAGCCTTAGAATCTTAGCTACAGGTACCTTTCAGAGACCAACAGGAGACATGCTGGGGGTGTCACAGGTATCAGCATCCAGGATCCTCCACCAGTTCCTGAATGCTATGCTTCAACATGCCAGTGACCACAAATATTTTCCCCATAGTTCTGAGGAGAGGATCAGAAATATGCAGGAGTTCTTTGATGTAGCACACTACCCTGAAGTACTGGTTGCTAGAGATTGCACACGTAGAAATTGAGGCATCACCTGGGGAACAGCATAGGTTCTACATTAACAGAAAGGGCTGCCACTCTATCAACTGCCAAGTTCTGTGCAATGCCAAGGGAATCATCTTGAAGTTGGATGCTGGCAGCTCTGGCAGTTGCCATGACTCACATATCTGACACACCTCCCAACTGTACCAGATGTTTGCTAGGGGGGTATCCCACAGGGGCATTTACTGGCAGATGTCGGTTATGCACTGGAACCGTGGCTGATGACACCCATCAGAAATGCATACACACAACCATGGAAGAATACCATAATGAGGCACGCACTCAAACAAGAAATATCACAGACCATGTGCTTGGGCTACTGAAGTCATGATTCCGGTGCTTTAATACATCTGGGAAGCCCTGCAGTACAATCCATGTACATGTACAGAAATATTCACAATATGTGCCATGCTACACAACATCATCCTGAGAAAACAGCTTCAGCAGGATCGACAAGAGGAAGGGACACACATCCCACCACCAAGGCCAAGGTCACCACAGCCACAGGCAGATGTGGAGTCACAGGGGGAACCATCAGCTGCTGTGGGTGTAGGCAGATGTAGGCATGCTCAGTATGCCCTTGCAATGACTAGGAGACAATGCACAGCACACTCACATTCCTCCTACTCACATACATATAGTAACATTGATGCCAGACAACTCATACAACTTTTATCTCCGCATCTATTGGCTGTGCACTGCTTGCATCAGACAGGTACAAAACTAAAACTGTGACAACTGCTGGAATTCCAAGGTAAGTCCTGAACATGGACTGTATTGTTTAATATTACTGTGTGGTATATCCTTGTATTTCATTACTTGGTCTGGTAAGTTGTACAGAACTTACCTTAACATGTGACAGCATAGACGTATTTGACTTATATGTGCCCATTATTATGTAGTAGGCCTCAGGCATCAAAGATACAAACAGTCATACCTCTCAAAAATACAGATGATAACTGCATGCCCACAGTTTAGTACCATGCATTTGTACTGGAAAATCATTAAAGAGAGAAGTTAGAAAATAATGATACACATTGCAGTTTCTGACTCCATGACCCCCACAGGATCATTTACTATAAAAAGTTGGGACATTTTGATGCTATCAACTGTAACTTTCCAAGGTCAATATAAGTCAAAGGTACAATTACCAGTTCAACACCACAAATGCAGATATACTAAGCACCATGAGCATCAGACACAAAGCTTTTGTATCCCTGAATCCAAAAGATGGAAAAAAGGGATAAGGCACAGTTATAATCACTTGCAAAGGGTGTTGTGGGGGGGGGGGGGGGGGGGGCAGGAAGCCTAGGTTGACACAAAAGTTCGGTGAGTGTGTGTGAGTAAGAAAGAGAAGAAGGCAGATGTGAATAAACCAACAAATGGCTAGTGAGACAAAATGAGTAGCCGTTATGTGTGCCTGTAGGGATCCTCCAGGTAGAATTGGTGTGTGAATGTCTGCATGAACACAGTCAAGCTTTGTGCTGGCTCTACATCTTGGTATGTTGAACAGGTGTGCACCATGCATGGTAGAGGTGGCAGTTCATCATTGTTATCCCCAGCCATGAGAAGTGGCTCTGTCAGGAGTTGCAGTGGCACGCCCATGCCCACAGTCAAATGCAGTACTGCTGCCTGAATGTGACTGATGTCTGCTGGATGAGCTCCCTTCATGGGGATGCCCAGATCCATGATCCCATGGCCTGCCGCATCTGGGTGTGGACAGCACACTCACTGATGGAGCAGTGGGAGTACTGCCATTATGGGTGTGTGATTGGGCATGGCCACATTGTCTTACAGCAGATGATGTGGCTGACTTATGCACATGAGGATGCTGTTCCCTTTCTAGCAGATGTTCCATCACAGACACTGCTAGTTCCATGGCAGGCACCCCTCAGTCTATCACAGATGCCCTTGTTCCAATGTGTCATTCATCTGATCCAGTGAATCTGCAACACAGTGGAGGCAATCATGCATGTCAGACTGTGCCACATCCACAACCCTGAGTATTTGTCTGGAGCACCTTTGGGAAAGTGCCTGTGCCTCCATGATAGCCCTAAACATACACTGAGTGGCATGGGAAGAGACACCTGCAACATGTGGAAAAGGGACAGCATTCCCCCCCTGAGCACCCCTATCAATCTTTCTACATGGCACCTCATCCACACTTTGGCTATGGCCAGACTCAACGGGCACTGAAGCTGCAGTAGCCACACTTCTCTGATCAATATCCTCTGCCTTCAACTGTCCAATATTTGTGGGCTCATTGGACTGGGCAGGTGTAGGCCTACTGGCTGTATCCAATGGAAATGCAAGGGATGTCTGTATGTCAATATCCATGTTAGATTCAACATCTGCACCCCCTGACTATGCCTCAGTTTGTCCACCATCATCATCAGAGTCCGCTGATACACTGACATCAGGTAGCTCAGGGCCCACACTCCTGCTGTCATTTTCACATGTGATAAAAAGCAAGAAACACAGGAATAAATCAATACCTGCACTATTATAGTGCAATATATGCTAGCAAACTAATAGTGCTGGCACTATTACAGACAGTACAGCAATACACACAACAAGGCTAAGATTAACATCACACACTACAATATTTTTTTAAATGGCTCAGCATTACTGACATAAAAATGTTTGGCTTACTGTTTGGACTATAAGTATCTAGTCCTGGAAGAAGTGAAACAAGAGGTAAGGCTAACATCATCACAATTAACAGTAGCACAGGGAGTAACACATTTATCCCTTTATATGTCCATTAATTACAATTTCAACAAGAATGCGGCTGACAACTCTAACATAAGTTTATAACTGTAGCAATCTTCAATCCCCCCATAAAGTCATGTGACAGAATTAACTTATTTATTTCAATTGTTTTACTATACAACAGTATTCAACTGTTCATATACCAAAGCCTACCTGGAAGCTCCTCCTGGGATGTGCTTGCTGTCTCGGAAACTGTCACTCCAACACCCAGGACATGCTGTACTGCACTCTCCTGGGAGCTGTCTGGATCTCTGATATTGGCCAGAAACTCTTCATTGGGATTAGTGATGGCTCCCTAGCAGGACCTCTCCTGATATCCATCTTGTCACGGCCCACTGCAGCTGCTGTCCTCCATGCAGATGTGATTATGTCTGTGGCCCTGTGGTGCACCTGCTTGTATGTCCTGATCTGGCTGTCCATGGCAGTGACATCATATATCTGCCACAATATTCGCATCATATGTGCCATATCTCCCCATCCCCTTTCCAGCAGAAAAGCACCGTGTTGACTAAAACCATCCACAATCAACTTCTTCTCAGCATCGGTGAAGATGAATCTGTGTGGATTTACATGCCTGGGTAGCACACTCGTAGGTGTCCTAAAAGACAACAGAAGGATAATACACATAAGTATCACATGACTACAAAATAACTGTTTCAAGATAAAACAGAAAAGGTAGCTAGTCAGTATTACCCACTGGAGAAACATAAACAGTCTACAGATGTGAAATAGTAACAACAGACAGGAGACAAAACAAGGAGAGTAACAAGACCAACATGTCCTTGTTTGTACCAGAACAGTAACTCAGCTTTGCTCCCATCACCCAAAACAACAGGCAAATGACCCAGTTTGCTGACAATCCATGTCTGAAATGCTAAAAGTGCTATCACTGGACCTGTTCCTGAAACATCTGTACATATTTATCACACAGCATTCCATTTTCATGTATTGACAATCATGCATACCTCTGAAATGGCTTGACAAACATGCCCATGCCATCAGTACACTTCTAACTAATGCATACAGATAAAAGTGTAAAAGTCTTTGCTTCAGATTTTTTAAAAAACATTCCAGCATATGCATTATGTAGGTGACAAAATGGAACCATACCTTCTGAAGTTCAGTACTCCTCTGAACAGATATATATCCTGAAGAAAAAGGGTTTTTACAATCTTCCAAATATATACAGTTCTCCTCACCATCAGTTTGCCTAGCTACATGGTTGACTTTTTATATGGTGTAGATTCAATGCTGTTATGGTAAAGATGCAAATGAGGTGTGAGCTCATTAGTATTGCTGAATCCCCAAAAAATGGATCCGTGTGGGAGATGTAAATATAGTGCAGGCACTCCCTTGTTGTTAATGGATTGCAGCTGTGAATGATTAGTGGTTGGGAGAAGAAAAACACAACATCACTGCAGGCTGCTTTACTTTGACTGGGTGTGTCAGGTTAGATCTACAAAGTGTTAGATGTAAGGTTGGAAATGCAAGTAAGCAGCACAAAAGTCACTTGTGTTCCATAACATCCAACCTGAAGAATGGCCAACATACACAGAAATGTAAGGCAGAGCTGTATATTTGCAAGCAATAATCATGACAGGTTGTGTGATTACTATGTGTACTACATCCAAAACTAATACATGTACAAATAACACTTGTACGGTTTGATATCAGCGTAGATGCTGTTGCAGTTGGTTGTATGCATATTGATTTAAGTTCTTTGCTGCAAAACTGTTTGTGTGGCGAAGAGTGATAAGGCACCCATCCTGTGTTCTGTAGGTGCATTAGACTGAGAGTTCTAATTCAGACCTATGCAGAAATATCTCATGAGTACTAACATTGTCTAGTGTATATGTCATAGATTGCTTTCCTCATTTCAAGTACTTCTCCCCTTTTTTTGGGCAGGGCACTGTTTGGATGATACACTGCTTAGCACAAACTGGACAACTGGCCAGACAGAACCAGGGCAGTCAAAAATGGAAACTGGATGCATTTAGTTAATACTATTAGGCATTGCTCAAACCCACAAGTGACATTGTGCAGCGGTTAACAGAGAAACTTTAAGAATGTTTAGTAAAATAAGGAAGGCTATGTAACTAGTTCTGTGGCAGCAGGTGTAACTGTAGGGCTGCAATACAGATGGTCCTGGGTTCTAGTACAGGGTGTGCAACTATTGTGGCATTGCAGTTTATAGCAATGAACTACAACATAGAAAAGCATTTTCTCAATCTTCTTGTGGCAACAGGTGTAAGTGTAGGCCTGCCATGCATATGATCCTGGGTTTGAATACAGCATATTCCATACACTTTTACTGCTGTACCACTTCCCATTATAGTCATTCTCACTTATAACACTTGACATGGTGTAGCTGATATTAATTAGGGTTGAGGCAATAGTACTGTGTCAGTTATGTATTCATGTATTCCGTACTATAAGTACTGTAAGTATATTTCTGCTATCTGGACTGCCATGGCCTTCACATTTCTCTAACTCACATATCCAACTGCCTGTATATCCAATAACCTTGAATTTATATTGCTTGCTACTGGTGCACTCTGCTTACCATCGCATAACCACGGTGCTCAGAGGTGTGCACTACCAAGCACTGTGTTTGCTTGATGGTAAGCGGAGTGCAACATTTTCAAACAGTGTGCACATTCCCAGTAAATGCAATGACTGGAATTGGTGGGAAAGCATCATTCTCCATTGCTCTAGATCCATGGCAGGCATGACAGGCATTTGGCAGGGGAAGGTGTCAAGTTTAGGGCACAGATGAGGTGTCCAGGAGTCCAAGATTTTTACTGAACTCCTAGTTAAGAACCACAGTGCCAGGTTTTTGCAGGGGAACTATTCTGGCTCCCAGTATAAGTCAGAAGCTTGGGATAGTTTAGCCTGAATCATAACCAGTGCCAGCAGTATCCCCCACACTGATGAATAATGTAGGCATCACTACAATGACCTGCAGAGGAGGAAGACGGACACCTTCAACCATTGATTGGGGAATTTAAGACTGCGGGCATCCCACACCTGTGTAAGTATCAGCTATAGAGATTAACCCAACAACTGAATGAGGCGTTCGATTGACAAAATGTAAAAAACCCCAGCGATACGAAACACCACTAAAATTGCTTATCCACTCACAGCTGTCAGCCAAAAATCCTTTGTAGGGGTTGAATAAACTTCATATTGTATGTAACAAAACAGCAGAGCTACACTCCACTATAGAGATTACTTGTAAGACTTAAAAGCTGCATATAGGCAAGACTGGTATTCATAATGGTATTCTCTTCTGTTCTGTTTTTTTCCACAGCTGCACATGATCATGAGATAAATGTCTGAAGCCATGGGGCTAGATTGGTGAGGATGAGGGAAACATGTGGTATGTATGGAGCAGAATAGTAGTGTTTTTCTAGCATTAAAAGTTAAAGATAGCTTTTTTGGTATTTTATAGATTTGTATCAAATTGAGCATACATATCTCAACTGTAAAAGCAAGTATGCATGCATTAGTCTGTAGCACAAACCAAGAGTACAATATTACACTTTGGTCAGAGGTTGTGGGTTCAAATACCACACTTTCCACCTATAGAGTACTGTAACTTCTGCAATTTGTATTCAAATTAAAACTAAAACCTCTATACCAGTGCACGCATGCCCTGCTGTAAAGTGTAATCTGTTTAACTGGAACACACATATGTGTAATATATGCACATGTCAAGGAGTACTTGCTGCTGTCTGTAGTATAGTGTGCACCTGTTAGGAGCTGGTAGTCTTAAAAGTAAAAGTTATCTGTTCGAGTTGGTAGTCTTAAAAGTAAAAGTTCAGACAACAGAGTCAATTAATTGTATCAGTGCATTGTATGTAACATATGAAGGTACTAATCTGATCTTTTTTTTTCTTTCACACCAACCCCTATCTTCTCTTTTTTATTTTATTTTTTATATTTTTATTTATTTTTTATTACGTGTTGTCAAAATGTGTCCATCTCATCCATGTGTGCCACATCACTAAATGCTCCACAGCACAGTGGAGTAGACCTGCCCCACAGGATCTGCCTGACCCCCCCCCCACCAGCTCCAGCACCATTGCCTAGCACATCTGGGAGCCAATCTGGCAGCACCAACTCTGCTGCCCCTGCACTTCCTGCCCCCTCAGGTAGTCCTGCCCAGGAGGCTAGTCCAGTGGTACCCTCTGGGAAAAGTGGTGGAAGTGATGATTTTTATCATCTGCTCTGAATTGCCAGGGATGGTACACACCTATGCCTGCTGGAGAGGCTGCTCTTCCTCGTTTTATGTAATACCAGGAGGAGGAGACACAGACTTCAGGCACTCCAGCCAGTAGTGGACTGAGGTGACAGTGACAACAGTCCAGTGGGTGAGAACTTGATTCTCATTGTCACCCAGCTAGCTTGATGATCATGGGTTTGGGATGTCACCACCCTCACCCCAATCATGGTGTCCCCCAAACGTATGTGTCCATCACCAACCCTGTATCATGTTTTGTTTGTCTTGTCTGTCTGCAATTGCTTCGTCAGCTACCCAGCTTACCTCACCCAGACATTCCTACGTCCCCTCCCCAACATTCTTCTCCCTCTCTCTCTCAAAGAAAATAATAGGCATCTCTCTTACAAAAAAAAATGTCCAGTACATAGCTCTCCATTTTGCACATATGTTTTCTTGACACACTTGATTTGATCCAATTGACCATACAACATGATTGTGTTGTGGTAACCCCTCTCTCTGGATGTGACAGTCCAAATTCAATTATTATTTGAAAGATATGTTCACTTTACACTGTTAAAGAAATGGATAACTATGCTTCTTTCTTACATCCCTCTTGCACACTCCTGCCCTACTTTTCCATTGTTCTTCCCCCTGCTTGCTTCCCATTTTACCATGTTCCTATCTACCCCATTTTAACACCTTTAATCTGGTCAAAACATAGAATCATACACAACACACGTAAGTAGCAGAAAAATAAATGGATCCCTTCACTTTTCAGCTCTATATTGGTGAGAAGGTGTGCATCGCACTCCAATGCATAGTGACAGTGAGCAGTGACAAAATGCAGCAACATATCTTGTATGAACAATTCATGTCATGGTATTATCACTCTACAATGAAAAGTATTTTAATGTATTAGATACCAAAAAAAAAGGAATGTATCAATGCATTAACATGTGCTGCCACAGAGTCATTTAAGCAGCAGGTGTATTTCATAGACTACATACTAACTTTCAGGCTTTAGTAACGTGGCTCACATTTGTGCACTGTTACCTACATGCAAACATGTGTATCTTGCATACCTATGCATTTTACTAACTGTCGTGCAAATCTGCTGCTTGCCTCACTATGGAAATGTTTATATTATGCTGTATTGCTGCTGTTTACTGTCAATGTCCTGTGTATGACATGAAATTACATATGTAAACATTACAAACGGAGGGCCCTACCAATATGCCACGTATTTACAATACATCCATCTGTTGCCACCCCAAAAGCACTGCACTCCTGGTATCTCAGTACCTTTTCTACACATATATCAACCACAGAACAAAATGTTACATCATATGTTGTGTGATATGCAATGCGCATCAATCTGGTAACATGCAGAACTACAAATACTGACCCATATGCCTAAAAACACTTATCTGCAAGGCTAGAGAAGGAATCAACATGGGCCATATCCACAGGGACATAGGTTTCAACACACTTGACCCTACCCATTTTGTTTTTGTCAAGGGTGGCTCTTACTTATTGAACCTTGTGGACTTTTAGATACTGACTCCCACAGACCTGGATGAGGGATAACAGGACATACTACCTATGTTGAATTGGATCCAAGGCCTTTGACAGTATCCTCCATTCATATGTCATAGTGAAGATCTCCCATGTGGGAATTAAGCCATACAGTAGAACAAGGATAGGCAACTGGCTCACTGACATAACACACTCTCAAAGTTGGGAACTACACCTCCATCAGAATCCAGTTACCATTAGAATACCACAGTGATCTGTGTTGGGCCCTCAACTGTTTGCAAACTACTTCTCTGAAGTACAGGCAATGGTAGATGGACAAGTGGTTTACCAAATTTGTAGATGACTGGTAACTGGGTGCATTAATATAGAATCCCCCAATGATGATAACATATTATGGAAGGAGCTGCCACACACAAATTATCGGTGCCAAACTCACAGACTGCACTTTAAAGCATACAGTGGCTCATTGTCCCCTTTGGCAATGAAGTAGCCGTGCTAATTATGATGTACATAGCACCCCTCTAAGTTCAAACACAGTGTTGTGAGATTTGGTAACACATGATAGCAATCTAAACTTTCATCACTATGTGTCCATAGTGGTGACGCACACATTCTGCATTGAGCACATCATACATATTGGCATCACATCCAAGACCAGAGTGGTCATACTTCTGCTGTACTCTACCCTTATCAAACCACTAATTGAGTACAATGCTCCCTTCTGTTTGTACCTCATGAGACACCTTCAGCAATTGGAGAAAACACAGGGTTGTGCCTGGGAGACTCCAGGGTCTCTAAACATGACATACATTGAAAGACTGAAAGACCTGTCAGTGTACTTAGTATCATGCAGGCTGCTGAGAGGTGACCTATGCCTGGCCTACAGATCAGTCTCAGACCCTGTCCTTCTGGAAATGCTGCATGTCTGAAAATCAAATGGGACCACAATAACTTGGCACAGGTTTCTCAACCTAGCCTGTGACTTAAACAGAGCATGTTAGGGAGACAGATATATCCCCCAACAACTCACACTCCTCTGTAATAGGCTCTCACTTCATGTGAATCAGTGCTCCTCAATGACACTATTCAAGCGCAACCTTGGCTACTGGTTGGGTGATTATAATGTCGCCTCTGAGGTGGCATCTATGTCTCTCATGGACAGGGCTGTTGGTGCTGCTCACAAAATCACAACAACCATCCAACTATGTTCAATAAGGATACTTTTGTTTTTATACAGTTAGGCTGCTAAACACAGTAGGGCCATTAGCCTAGCAACTTCTTAACATACATATGAAGCTATGAGCCTATGCAGGTCTCCCCACATGGCTTGCTGATGTCTTCTACTATAAGTTCACCTACAGTCATGTAAAAATCAGATTTGTGTTGTGGCACTTGCATAACGTTGTGTTGTGGCACTTGCATAACGTAGTGTGTTCTGAAGTCTGTATACTTATATAGTTAGGGGTTCTGTTCTTACTGCAGTCAACTAGGTGTGTGTGTGTGTGTGTGTGTGTGTGTGTGTGTGTGTGTGTGTGTGTGTGTCTAGCTAGAAGAGCAGAAGTGTGTATCCTACAGTTTCTGCTCCAATCCCATGTATTTTCAGTATTGTAATGCTTATACATGTCTACACATTAATTTCATGCAGGCCTCCCAACTTCTTCTCTCCAGCATGCACTGTGTTACCTTCATGTAATCTTATCACACAGAAACAATGGACTATGACAACATCATAGATTGCCTATAGTGTGACTCAGTGAATATGCCTACCTGATACAGTGTAATACACATTTCAATACACCCTCCAGATGGACTATGTCCCCGTAGAAGGGTGTACATCAACATGCATCCATTTGAGTGGGCTGGGGACACCACCTGATGCATGCATGTATAGACACATCCTGACTCTCCTGATCTGTGAGGTAGACCAACATGTAATCATGGACCTTCTCTAAATGGACACTAGTAATGTCCCGGTTGTGTGCAACAGACATGTCCACTCCATAGAAGACCTCTTTACCCTAGAGAATGCTGATGTCTGTGCAGTCACTGAGACATGGTTTAAAGCCATGGAAAGCACAACAACAGTACAATGTTATAATGCCTTCCACACATTTAGGCCAGCTACTTCACAGGCAGGGACTAAAGGTGGAGGAGTCTCTATTTACATCAAAAATAAATATACTTCAAGGCTGGTCAAACAGGACAATGCACTTGAGCTGCTCCATGTTCAAATCACTATAGGTTAAAATACAATACCACTTCCTTGCAAGCTATAGGTCCCCCTCTATGACCCACGAAACCCACACCATGAATTTAAACTTATTAGAAACACTAACCATCCAACCTAATACCATATTCATGGGTGACTTTAATCACCCCACTATTAACTGGGAATCCTATAGAACAATATACGTACATTCACAGAGATTCCTGGATTTTGTAAGTACAAACTCCCTGGATCAGATAGTCAGTACATCAACCAGAGGGGCAACCATACTGGATCAGGTTCACTCTAATATGGGAGAGTGCTGCACACCTCCTGCTGTAATACATTCTCTGGTAAGGTCAGACCACAAAATGGTCTCCTTTGAAGTAAAAATAAAACTTGGACCCCCAGCTAAACTTGGAATATTTAGGAACTATTCTAAGGCTAACCTCCTGCTATTAAGTGAGAATGTGGCAACATTTCAAGCCCCCATAAACCCTGAGAACACTTCTGCCTATGCAGAACTGTTCACAGAAACCCTGTACAAGCATGTTAATAGCTGCATATAGGAAGCTGTATCCACAAGGAATAAGTACAGAACTAACTAAAAAAAAAAGCCACCCTGTTGGAATTGCAAAATCAATCGGCTGTATAACAGGAGGAAGAAAATCATGGCAAAAGGTAGGAGGTGCAGCACCCAACAGGATAAAAGTACTCTCATCAAACTATATAAACAACTCAGAGGACAAATACAGTTTACCAAAGCTAAATTTGAGGTAAGTTTGGTCTCCCAGGCCAAGGACAACCACAAAGCATTCTTTAGCTATGTCCACAACCTCAAAGGCAATACACAATTGTGGGCAGAGCTCATTGTAAATGGAGCCATCTGTACTGAGCCAGAAGATATAGCAAACCTCCTGGCTGATAAATTCAGCTCCAATTTTACTCCTCTCTCCTCCTCAATCTTCCCTCAGGAAATATCATCAGATACAACTCCCCCTACTATAACTAGAGACAGGTCTTTGATGATCTCTCTAAGACCAAAAACACTACATCAATGGGCCAGACAATATGCCAGGATGCCTTCTAAATAGCATGAAACATGACTATCAGGGCCTCTTGAATTACTGTTTAACTGTAGTCTCCAAGATGGCTTCATGGCTCATGAATGGAGAAAGGCAACAGTCATCCCTCTGTACAAAGGTGGGCCATCTACAGACCCATAAGTCTCCCTAGTCTTATATGTAAAGCCATGGAAAGAATTATCATGGAGATGATCAACAGAAATATAGTAAACCTCCAGACATTGACACAACCAGGTTTGGTTTCATCAAGGGCATATCATGCCTACTCAACCTGGTGGACTTCTTTGAGAATGTCACCAAAGCAATGGATGAGGGCAAAATCGTTCACACTGCCTACCTTGACTTGGCTAAGGCATTTGACACAGTACCTCACTTGGACATTGTTGACAAACTTAAGAGGTTAGATACAAACCCATCTGTCACCCGGTGGATAGCCAACTGGCTGACAGACAGGACCCAGGAAGTTAGAATTGGGGTGTCCACCTCTACAAAGAGGCCAGTCACAAGTGGAGTCCCTCAGGGATTAGTCCTTGGACGGCTCCTTTTTGGCATTTACTTCTCAGAAGTCAAGGTCAATGTCAGTGGTCTCTGGTTAACTAAATTTGCAGATGATTGCAAATTAAGTGCTATCATTGAGTCTACACTGACACAAATGTTCCCCAGGAGGGGCTGACACAGACAAATAACTAGTGTCAGAGCCTTGGACTAAAACTAAATGCCAAGAAATGCATAATAATATCCTTTGGGAAATCATCTACCCCCTAGTAACTATCATATTGACAACACACCTCTTAGAGCTGACCAAGTAGTTAGGGACTTAGGGGCACACATAGATAGTAATCTAGCCTTTGATAATCATGTGTCTACAGTGGTGAGGAAATCATTCTATGTTGCACAATTTATAAACAAAGGTATGGCATCTAAGTCCAAGGAAGTCATTGTTCCACTGTATTCGGCATTCATCAGACCTATCATTGAGTAAAATGCCCCCTTTGGTATGTACCTAACCAGGCATATCCAACAATTGGAACATCCACAGAGGTTTCTCACTAAAAGAATACAGGGCCTAAGTAATATGTCCTATGCAGACCACCTCCAGGCCCTATCCCTTTATTCTGTCTCTTATAGGCTTTTGAGGGAAGAGCTATGCCTGGCATACAGGGCGTTGTCAGATCCCATTGTGATGGACCTCCTGCATATCCACAAAACAAAGAGCACCAGAATTATTCTAAAGACTTAAACATTGCCTGTGATATAAATAGGACTTGCTGAAGAGATAGGTATGAATCCCAGAGACTACCCTGTCTATGGAACAGGCTCCCCATCCACGTGAAGCAGAGTTCCTCCCTAACCCAACTCAAGTGCAACTTGGACAATTAGAAGGGAAACTGGAAATTCATCCCTAGTTTGGCACCTGTGTCACCAATGGACACAGGTAACCTGTAAATGGTTAATCTCCTAGGCCATGCTTACACTTATTAAGGCTATCAGAACTTGTCAGAGATTTAGGATGCATGACTAGACTTAAAAAGGCCCTTGTGGTAGTTAGCCTAGTAAACACCTATGAATCTATGAACCTGTGTGTGAGTTTTTGATGCTACATCTATGTCTGTTACATCTGTTAGATGTCCTCAAAGAGCATCATCCTGTGGAACTTGAAAAGGTCAAGGCAGTCAACAGGACTCCACACTTAGGTATTCACTCCACAATGACAGATGTGGCCATCCACAACTATATCACCAAGTGGGTCAAACAGTAGATCACATATGTGACATTCAAATATGTAGAAATGTGTCCAGTGATCAAATGTGTACATCATGGCTGTCTGCTAGGCCTTTTCCCATCCATGATTGAAATCACAGATGTCAAGAATGACATACAAATCCTGTGTCCCAACACCTGTCAGGAGGACTACAGATTATGAACAATTATTGACTCCAACTGTGATATTGGTATAATACAGACAGTATCAACACACATCAAAGATTGCTGCCACAGCCATGACTACACATGAGATGAAAGAAACCAATGTGGGGATTTGTTTCATTATGCAAACAAATACACAAACCAAGGATTAAGTAGACGTCACATCCTATCAACAGACCGGTTGTTATGTGGCCTGTGTCCTGGGATATATGGTATGTGGAATGTCCACCAGCATGTGTCCACAGTGGTGAGTACTCCCTTGTATGTAACACAACTACTGTGTATGTGCAGAACATCTACATGACAGGCCATAATACCTTCATAGTTCACAGTCTTCACCACACCAATACCTGAGTACTATGCACCCTTCCTCATGTCCCTCCATACACATCTTCCAATGATGTGTAACTGAAATGCACCACCTTTATCACTGTGAGCTGTCACACATCTATTTGTGGATACCTAGGTATTAGTTTTGTTGAATAAACATTATGGTCTGCTGGCACAGAAACCCCATCAAGGTGTAACACCACATGCATGTGTGATATCTGTTTAGGTGATGCACTCATGACATATATAGCTGTTTAATGACATTGATGGTGCGGTTTGAATTCGTGACAGTGCGGATTGTACCATGCACACCAGTCAATTAGCCAGTAGTGATCATAATGTCAAGTGTGTCTCCTCACACCTCCTGCATATGTTAGTGTCAGGAGAGTGTGCTTGATTACATTCATAAATTGCTATAATGTCTTAATAGTTGTACAAGTGTGTCGCTGCAGAACAATCTATGTTCACTCAGAAACACATATGTTGTGTCAGAGATATGGGTATTACTGGTGGTATTATTCTGATATTGTTCAAGATTGTGCATGATGGTTTTGCTGTTGGCCATGAGCCTGTATCTGTATCCTACTTTTTGGAAGCCTCTGTTGACAATACAGGCGTACTCAGGCAAATCAGTTCGCACAGCTTCACAATATGATGCAACCCCAAATGTATTTAACATCCACAATACATGTCCTCTCTATTGTTCCTGTCTGGATGTTTATATCACGCAGACATCCTCCAATGTTATGTCACCTTGTGTGATAGTCACATCATATACTTTTGTCACTGTGCAGTCCATACTGTGCCATGTGGAGATGTGATTAGTGTTCCTGCTGCAACTGTCTTCCTTTTACATTTTCTCATGTGTGATACCTAACAATGTTCCACCTGTCCTCCTTTCTGGTGTTAATCTTTAAACTTCATCTGTGTGTCCCTATTTAATAAAAACACTTCCCATGGCTGTTTCTTATAAATGGAAGTCCATGTACCCTTGCAGATCATTGACGCACCTTGCACAGACTGCCTGGAATGGGATTCCACAATACTCAGCAATATATACACCTGTCCTGCCCTGTGCTTGCAACATGTACATTAATATATGACAAACCCTGGTGGTCCATGTGGCATTCTGTGCAAGCCCAGTATACTTGGACTGTACACTGTCCTGTCCTATAATACATTAATATATGAAAAACCCTGGTGGTCCATGTGATATTCCGTGCAATCCTGCTATACCAGTATGCTGGAGTGTGTATATATATATATATATATATATATATATATATATATATATATATATATATATATACACTGTCCTTTCCTGTCCCATCAACATACTACATTAATACATGACAAACCCTAGTGGTAATGTGGCATTCCATGCAATCCTACTAGTTCAGTATGCTGGAGTATACACATTCATTGTCCTGTCCCCGTAACATAATACATTAATATATGACAAACCCTGGTGATCTGTGTGGCATTCTGCACAATCCCACTAGCCCAGTATGCTGGAGTGTACACATACACTCTCCTGTCCTGTTCCCACAACATAATACATTAATATATGAAAAACCCTGGTGGTCCATGTGGCAGTCTGTGCAATCCCACTGACCCAGTTTGCTATGCTGTAACTAAGTTTGCTATCTGTGTTACTTTACATGGTTTCTTGGCCACCATGAAACCCTTCTTGCTTACATTTGAAGGCAAGCTGCGGCATGAATATTAATTAAGCTCTGCTGCTCACCACGAAACACTCAAACTCTGTGTAGGCTTTGCGTGAAGCCTACATGGAGTTTAGTGAATATCACGGTTATTCTTATAATATACATATTTCATTTACTTCTTTTATATCTTCGAAAAAATCCTCTTTACCTAGTTTCCCCCATAACTTTTTTACTCATTTTACATTTCAAATCATATGTTCAGTAGTGTCTTCTTCTTGGCAATGTAAGCATATTTTATCACTTTTCTTTTTATATGGCGTATTTCATTTTACTGGTAATTTATCTATTGCCAGTCTCCACAAAAAATCTTGACATTTTACTTTCTGATTTCACCATTTGCTTCTTCTTTTATAGCTTTAATTTTTTCATTTGTTTGATTTTCCCATGGTTTTACATAGTGATGTTTTATCACTACATTCTTACATCCTACTTTTCTTTCTTTTTCTATATCATCAATTTTTATTTTCCAGAAACAGATTTTTTTCGTGGTAACATTTTATTTCTTCATTTATACACTCTTTTTCTACACTCTTTTTTTATCTTTTACTCTTTTTGATCATACCAAAAACTGCGGTGGTGGTGCTGCGGTAGAGTTGTCACCTCACAGTTAGACGTTGCCCGTTCGATTCTCAGTTAGAGCATCTTCTGTGTAGCGACATGCGTGAATGGGCGTTCCTTCATTGAAGGTTGTGCATTAGGCCCGGCAAGCCAGTACGTAAAAATCTACTGCCAATCATTAGCGGACCGGAGTTCATTTGTGGCGACCCCTAACCGAGAAAAGCCTAAAGACACAAACAAACTCTTTTTGTTCATACCCACAAATTATCATACTTATATTTATATAATGTTACTAATCTCTCATCTTTTTCATTTATCCACTTTAACAGTTTGCGCAAATTTAATGAAACAACATATACCACTAGATTAACTAAACTTAAACCTCCTTCCTCTTTATTTACATACAAAACTCCTTGTTTTACTGGGTTTAATCTAGAACCCCATATAAATGAAAAAAATTATCTGCAATAATTTCTCCTCAAATTCTGTTGGCAACATCAATACACTTGCTAAATATGCTATTTTCCCATCAGTACTGAATTTATCAAATTATCTTTTTTTCTGAATGATAATGCATAGGATCTGCAGAGAAGACAAGTTTATTTTATGTCTTGTAGTGTTTTTCACACTAAATTCTACTTATATCTTTATTCCCAAATGTTATACCTAACAGAAATTTTGTTCATTGTAAAATATATATCCCCTATCTTTACTATATCACCTAAACCTTTACTTTTCTCTTTATTTAAATTAATTCCTATTACCTCTAGATGCTCATTTGTGCAAATTATTACTTCTTTTATTCACATTTTTTTTTTTCAATTATTATGTCATTTGCATATGTTAACAGAAATGGAATTCTTAACCTTTCAGGTGTTATTTAACCTGCCTCCTTCATTTTGTAATTTATTTCACATATTATCCCATTTATACCTAATGCAAATAGTATACAACTCATTGGACATCCTTGTCTTACATCATTCATCATATGCACCTCTTTGCTTAACCAGCCATTTAGAAGTATTTTTACTTGTGTTGAAAAGTTATAAGCCCGTCCAAGAATGGAATGATGTGGAGCAATGAAACTTGCAAGTTATTTAACATATTCTCCCTGACGTTCAACACACTTGGTGCATTGTGTCTGAAGTTTCTGTAACCCTGCCAAAAAATGGTCTGAAGTCTGGTCATTGAAATACTGGTCTACTGCTACAATCACTTGAAAATTGCCACCCTTTCAAACTCTTTTTAAGGTTTAGAAACAAGAAATAGTCAGATGGAGCACGATCTGGTGAGTAGGGGGTGTGGTCTATGCACTCAAACCCCAGTTTCATCAAAACATCCATTGTTTTGTCAGCCTTGTGAACAGGTGCATTGCCTTGCAAAAAGATAACTCTTTTCTGCAGCTTCAATCTCCTTTTTCCTTTCAGTGCCTCATTTAATCAACACAGCAAGTTATAGTAATATTCTGTGGTTTAACTGTTTGGTGCCTTGGAAGATAGTCAGTCATTACATCTTCCTGATCACAAAACTCTGTGGCCATGACTTTTCCTGCTGACTTTTAGGTCTTGAACTACTTTTGGCCTTGGTGAACCTTAGTGCCACCATTGCAGGGACTGTTGTTTTGTCTCAGGATCATAGTGGTGTAACCATGTTTCATCAACAGTAACTAGTCATTCCAAAAAGCTGGCACCAGCTCAATGAAAATGCCACAAAATCAACTTGGAAGTGTCCACTCTGTGTCTTTTCTCATTAGCATTCAAACATTTGGGCACCCACTTGACTGACAGCTTCTGCATACCCAGCTGCTCGTGGATTATAAACTCAGTACATTCCCTGGATAGCTGCAGTGTCCAGCAATTGTTTTAGCCAATATTCACTGATCTGACAAAATCAGGTCATGGACATGGTTAACAATTTCAGGAGTTGACACTGTTTGAGACCTTCCAGACCTTGCAGCATCTTCAGTCTTGAAATCTCCATGCTGAAAGTTTGCACACCACTTCTTCACAGTTGAGTAAGAAGGGCACTTATCACTCCATGTTTAGATCATACATTCATGGATTTCCTTTGCAGATGTCTTCTGCAGGAATAGGAACTTCATGACGACTCAGAGTTCTACAGTTGAAAATTCCACACTTTTTGTTGACATGGTTCAATCAATGATCTGAAACAATGTCAAAACATAGCATTATGATTCTGCAAATTAGCACTTTACAAGATGAAATAACCCCTCTTTTCAGTTATAGAGACAAAATAACACTCAGAATTTAGAAAGTTGGTTGGGCTTAGAACTTTTCAGCACCCCCTACATAATTTCCTAACTTTCTCATTTATAGTATATTCTTTCATTATTCCTCATAAGATTTCATGTCCACTTGTATCAAATTCATTATTAAGGTCTCCTATCATGATTTTTGCCTTTTCTTTTCTATTCATAATGTCATCCACAATTTCTCTATTATTAATAATTCTTGGCAAACCTTTTAGCTTCAAATTTATTTTGTATTATTTTCCTAAAGATCTTATAATCATTATTATTCAATACTACTGGTCTCTAGTTTTTTAACTGTCTTCTGTTTTCATTCTTCTATATGAATTTAAGTATTTCACTACATAATTGTTTATACATAAAACCTTAACCATTTCATTCAAAATCTTTATTTATTATTGTTATTATTTTTTTGCCAATCCCTTATTTTTTTACATTTCATACTCTATTCCATCTGGTCCTGCAACTCTTTATTCTGTTTTTCTGTTATTTTACTTTACATGTTTTTTGACTACCTTCTTTTTTCTTTAAACATTTCTTGTACATACTGTACAATAATACTGTTCATAATCTTTTCCTGAGTTATTTCTAGTTCTTTTACATTTTTTATTTTTCTCATTACATTACCATCTTCCTTTACTAATCTGCTTAGGTAACTCAATATTTCTTCTTTTTTTTTCTTTGAAAAAATATATTTGCTTTTATAACATTTCTTGTATTTTTCTTAACTTTTTTCATACGATTCTTTTTCTTGTTTTTCTTGTACTTTCTTTCATTATGTTCTAAATCTTCCAATGCATCATTATATGTTCTTTTATATTTTTCTTTCTCTACTTTTCTCACATCATATTGCCATTGTAAAAATTTTTTTTATATATTTTTCCTTAAATATCATCCACAATTCAGGCCAATTATTATAAAATGTTCTCATAGTAATATATTTCCATAAGTGTATTGCTAATCTCTTTCCTTATTCATACCATGCTTTCTAATTTATCTTTTTTATTCCTTTGACTATTTTTATACACTCCTTGTTTTCCTTTATCTCTAGCCATATTAGAAGATGCACAGGAATTCCCGTTTCAATAACCTTCCATTCTCTTGTAAATAAACCTTCTGATACTATAAAACAATCCATTTCAGTTCTGTACATACCCCTTTTATGAGTCCATGAATTTTCATCCCAGAGTTTTAACTTACCATATCTTATAACTTCTAACATTTTTCTTATATTGTTTGCTTTCTTTTTATTTGCTTTTTAAATCACAGTTAATGTCTCATGTTATTATAATGTTCATATGTATCACTACATAGTCTAAAATCTGATGAAATTAGCTTTCCCTTTCTTTACAATTACTGTAGAGAGTTGAGTATCCAAACTATTTGGGACCTAGGATAGTTCAGATATCAAACTGTTTGGCTAATCAAACATATAATTGAACCAGATAAAAATCTTCTAAAATTTTGTTTTTTTCTGCACATATGAATGCACTTTTCAACCATTCAGAAATTCCAGTGGACTATAAAGAATATTTTTCACACATGAGCTGACTACAAGCTCAAAAAACATGCTCAGGTGAATACATATAATGTTTACATATTCAGACTTTATGATTTTTCCTACCCAAAAACTTTGGAAGGCTGGTTCTGATAACTGACATTCCTGTAATCAACGTTTGGCTAATCAACTCTCTACTGTAGTATAAGTATACAATGTTATAATTCTATATACTTGTTTTTTTCTATTTTAAATCTACAATGGTTAGTCTTCTCATTTTTGCTAAAGTTACATCTAATATCTTTACTGTATATCTGCAGAATACAGCTATTCCAGAACATCTCTCATTTCCCAAATTCCAGATGATCTTTCCTCCCCATAGTTTCTCTGTTTGTAATCTTTCTTCATTTGTTAAAAACATTGTGTCTTCTAATATAATTACATCATCATCACATCTATTACACCACAAAATCCATATTCTACTTAACTGTATTCTTATTACTATTCACATTTGCAGAAAGCACTCTAAAATTGTCATTTTCCTTAGATTCATGGTTTCATAAGTTCATATCTAATTACTAGGCTAACTGCCTTAATGGGCCATTTTAAGCCTATCCATTATCCCTCCCAAGGATGAGAATCAAACACCTTAACCATTATACTAACCGACAACCATTAGCTGTATATATATTCCTTTTCATCCATTTCCTTTCTTTTTCTTTTGTACTTATCCCTTTAAATTTTCTTGCTGTCTTTTACTCTTTTACCAACAGAATTTTTTTTCTTTTACTGTCTCCCAGTTTATGTCTTCTTCATCACTTCTTTCAGAGCCTTCTTCTATGTCCACTTTATTATTTTTGCTCTCATCTAAATTTTCTTCTATTTCTATTATTTCTACTATTTTTCTGTTTGTTCATTTTCTTCTTTCTTTTTCCTTACTCTTATTTTCATAATATCCAATTTTGTTACCTTTATAATATTTCAGTTCACATTTTTTGCATCACGTCGCATTTCCCCACAAATATAACATTATCATTTATTACAGTTACTAATCAAATGTCTTTGAAAAAAATTGTTTTGGATTGTCCCCAGTATTTTACAACACCCCTATTCTGCTCCACATGTATCATGCTTGGTATATGTATAATTGTTTTCTCCTTCTATTTTTAACACAGTATTACAATCCCAACTGCCAGTCCATAAACCCTTTTTATCATAAACTTTTGCAATGTCCAGTACTTCTTTACATAAAGTTTGCAAATGTCCTTTTAAAGTCTCTCTTTCCACCTCTGCTTGAAATTGTACATGAATTTTCTTTTGTGTTTCCCTGTTAAATGCTTTACTCACATAAAGATTCTATAGCTTACGGTCTTTATTTTCTCGTATTCTCCATGAAACGTTCCATTGAAAAAAACAGACTCAAATATAATGTCATAAAATGCCTCACTGTTAATAAGAATAAATGCTCTTACCTTATGTGCTTTTACACCTAAAGAAGCTATTATTATCCCACACTTCATACCTGTCTATATCTTTGTCTTCTTTACTTTGAGTCCTTGCCAAGTACTTCTGGTTTTCATTTTCTTTGCTGCTACTCCCCTTTTGCCTTCTTTGACTATCTTCACATATGTTTTCTTTCCCATCTCAGTGCTATTCTTCAAGATTGTCTCTGCATCCTCCTTTTGTATTTTCTTCATAACGTCCTTCCTTCAGGAAATGTCTCCTTCATTTTCTGTCTCTCTCCATATCTCAATTTCTTTAAGTAAATCATCCCACAACTCTCCTGACTGGAGGGTTGTAATGATACATCCATTGTTTGCTGACTTATCTCCATTAAACAGATTTCTTTGAAACACCTCCTCAGAATATTGCACTCATTTTCCAGTTGTGATACTGGCTTTCTCCTCCATTTCTCTCAGCATTCCATTATCTCCATCTCTCTCCATCTGCCTCCCCATTTCTCCAGGCTGCCTGGAATAGAAACAGGAAGTGTTATTGCAAAATGGGTCCTGCTCATAATAATGTTGAGTAGGGGAAGATCCCCCATAGATCTTTCATGAGAAATGGCCATTGGCTTAGTGGAGCTAACCTGGTCAACAACAGATAAATAAATAGTGCAGGTTAGACTTCACATTTGCTCACAAGACCCTTCTTCCTCACAGCTTTCAATATCCCACTGACAATCATTTTTTTCTCTCACCACTAACTCTAACCTGCAATTGAAGAAGACTCTACAGTCAACATCCACTCAATTTAAAAAATGCTGAAAATACCTTCAAAAACTCAAACAAAGAGAGTCTACAAATAAAAACTGTTACCAAGGAAACTGTAAACATGAGGTCTCTGCTAAAAGGAACAGAAACATAAAAAAGTCACTCTTTAGACATTTTAAACAAATACCCATAACTCTGCCAAAACATAATGTTGTGAGCTGCAGTTTTCAACACACTAACATACGACATACAATGGTTACACAAAAAAGTCTATAAAATAATTACCCTGCAAATTTAATGTTAAAATTCTACAAATATGAAAAGTTAATAATTTTACTATAGTTAAAATGGTCAATGTATTTTTAAACACTATTTTTAGCAGATGGCCATAATTTGTTCAAAATTCAGAATTATAGCTATGTTATCTGGCACCTTGTGCAGTTTCTTGATCTGGAGCCCTCTTCAACTCGAAAAAAAAAAATTGTCTCAGATTGGTGACCAAAAAAGCTCTTCTGAAGATCTTCTGCCCTGGCCTGAAACTTTGAAACTGGCAAATTAGCATTCCACTTGCTACAAATATAACGAGTAGTTTGCGGCAGTTAAAATACAACACACAAAGCACTTCAAAACTGCTGGTACTGCACAATGGCAGTCTCTGCATATGCCACCTGCGTCCATTAACACCTTGCACTTGGAGCAGCCATGCCTCTCTCCCTGCTCTAGCTACACTTCTGCCAACGCTTAACTTTTTTGTTGAGTTGAGATTTTCTGCATATCTATAGCTAGATCACCAGCACATGAACTAAAGTACTGAATTTGTACAACTCACTTACAAGAATGTAATTTAAAAAAAAAAAAAAACTGCAAGATAACATTTGGAGTTGTGCAATGACACAGAACAGTTTGACAGAAGGGTCCCTGACAATAATGCACATTTCATACAGAAATTCCACACAATTATGAAGTTAGAGTTAATGCAATTGATTAAGGCACTGACCTGCTAATCAGTTGCTTGTGAGCTTATCCGGTTAATAAATATATTTAAAAAAGTTATAACCTTATACAACAGTTAGTTACACTGGGCAGAAGAACTACTTTTTATTAAAATATGCTGCATAACAAATACAAATAAAGGTAGAATTCAAACTGAAAAAAGATGCCCATTTTATAACTGCAATAAGACATAACTTTGGTCTCATGGCACACAATCCCACAAGGCACATGGAAATGTCTATATAATGATGCACATGCTATGTGTCGTATTATGTACATATAAAAGAGGTAAACACTGCATAGTGCATCAGAGAGAACCTTCTGGCAGTTGGCACAGATGATGTTATGGCTGTGAGGTATACTTCCTCTGCTACAGGGTTTCATTCACCCACTTTCCTTTGCCTATTGTATGACCTTGAGCAAGTCACTTAATCAGGTCATGTTTGGCAGTAAATGGACTAGACTGCTTAGAGTTGGGAGGGTGGCTTAATGGCTAAGGTGTTTGCCTTACAAACACAAGGTGCAGCGTTTGAGTCGCACAAGGGATAATTGGCTAGGCTTGCAAGGGCAGTTAGCTTAGTACTAAAACTATGAATTGTCTCTGATTGCAAGCCTAGTAGCTACCTATGAATATAAGCAGTTCAAAGTATAGGTTAACCAAAATATTTGAAGTTATGACAGGAGTGAAATGACAAGACTAAATCATTATAATCATAAACCATGTATAGCTGAGGACATTTAGCATTTATTCACTTCCAAGATAATTGTGAAACAGATTCAACATTGCAGTTGTAACAGAACAATTCCAGTGTGATGCAGAAAACCTTTATGTTCTTTTCAAGGTTATCCTGCCATTTCATTGTGATTCTGTGTTTGAGATAAGGAGGCAGAGTTGCAAGTTTATGAATCTGCATAGATGGCACAGCTGGCCATACCAATGTGCACTTATTTGTGTCTCATTAGTTGGTACTCATTTCAACCTGAAAGACAACTCCATATTCATGCTAGTTATCTTACATTCACCCTCATTAAGGAGGCCATAAACATACCTACAGAACTCCATTCCATCTCAATAAGCCAGACTGTTGTGATAAACATTGTGCCTTTATAAGCTGTGTATAGTGTTTGTATCATCAACTTAACAGTCTTGTTCCAAGCCATTTGTCTTTCTTCAGATCTGGACTTAGAGGTGTGCCATGCTGTCACAAGGTAGTTAAATTGGATACGCCCACACAATTGTAATTTAGTAATCTTGGATGGGGACACAAAACTGCAATGTAGTAATCTAGAAGGGACCACACTATCACATTGAAGTAATCTGGCAGGGACCACACTATCACACTGTGGTAATTAAGGAGGGACTACACTATCAATCTGCAGTAATGTGAGAGGAACCACATGATCACATTGTATTAATTTGAATGGGACTACACTATCAAACTGAAGTAATCTGGGAGGGGACAACACTATCACACTGTAGTAATCTGGGGGGGGGCTACGCTATCACACCATAGTAATATAGGAAGGACCACACTATCACACTATTGTAATTTAGGAGGGACCCTACTTCTTTGTTTTCCACATTAAAGCTACAGTGAGGTACAAAGGGTCAAACAGCCAGTACTGTAGGCATCATTGTTGGATGTGGAAAACAATATAGGTTGGTGCTTTGATTTAGTCTTGAAATGATCTGCATACTGCTCCAGTTTGCTTTGCTAGTACTGCACATATTAATTGCTAATGACAATGCCAATAGTGTAGGAAGTATTGCCATCACCAAGTCCTCCATAAACCTTGATGATTGTTGTAACTCCATAGAGTCAGAGAGTGTTGTTTGATTTCTTCTTCCCCTTGAAATTCTTTCTCTGACATCTTCATTTGTTTTGCAGTTCTTTCTGTGGACAGTGTATCTGCACCACAGGGTAGATGTACTCTCATTGGACTGGTATTTAGTCCATGCCCAGGCTGCTTGTTTCATGAAAGTCAGCAGGCAATTCCTGAGTTATTCCATCCTGAGGTTGGAGTAAGATAACATTTAGAGTAGCTCTGACAGAAGAGACATCCTCTATTTCATATGCCTCTGATTGGATTATTTGTTTCATTCCAGCCTTCAGCTGTTCCCACTCAGGCTTCATAACATTATTGGAAGTCTTGATTCTTCATCTCTGAATGCAGAGGGGGCTTGTCATTAGTACAGGCACACAACTCAAAAAAAGTACATTTTACAGTCTCCTCATTTCTCAGTATCCAACCCCAAAGCAAGTGCTTTAGGGTTTTGTGATTCACTGGGCTAGGTGGGGAAGGGTCAATATGTTATAGGGACTGAAGACATATGCAATGTGGCAACAATGTGGCAGGTCAGTGTGTCATAGGGATTGAAGACATACACAGTTGTGCATAAATGTAGGGGCCAGTATGTCATAGGTGTGAATACATATACAGTGTTGTACTGATATGGGGATGCCAGTATGTCATAGGGCCTGAGTGCATATACATGCTGCACAGATTTTGGGGGTCAGTATGCTATACAGCTAGATACACATCCAATGCTGCAATAATATGGGGAATCAGTATATCAAAAGAGCTAAACATATATATAATTTTACAGAAACATGGGGTGTCAGTATGTCATACAAACTGAATACATATACAGTCCTGCACAAACATGGAGGAATCAGTATGTCATGTGAATGCATATACATATATAATGATACACAAACACAGGAGGGTCAGTATGTCAGAAAGAGGAATGCCTATATAGTGCTGTACAAACATGAGAGAGTCAGTATGTTGTAGGGCATGAATAGATATGCAGTCCTGCACAAAATGGTAGGATCATTCTTTCACAGGGACTGAATATATAGACAGTGCTGTACAAAACATCAATCAGCTGATTAATACTTAATCCCAAGTAAGGCAGTATTCTTGACTTCATACTGTACTTGCATTGTCAAACAATACATTAACACCCTGAAGCCCTGCCTTGGGAAGATTATAAATACAGCCAGCTGTCAGCTTTTCATCTTATCCTAGTATTGTCTTAGCATATATCCATTCAGAGTGTGTTAGTTAGCCATTCTTGCACTATAAGACTCTCTGAGCAGGAGCATCATAGTCCTGCCTCCTTTTTCTAGTACAGCTTTACTAATTATCTGTTCATGCTTTAAACTGACTGCAAGTCCCAGGGGTTAGTCAGAGCACAGTGGCTCATGTTTATGACTTCTGCCTTCTGCCTTATGGATCAAGGATGCAGGGTTCAGTCATGACTTGTAGTTACTATTTTATCTGACGTTTGCATGTTCTTCCTTGTCCGTATGACTGTTTTCACTTCTTACTCTTGTTTTCTCCCAGACTTGATTGAGGACTATAACATAATCATATGTGCTGCATATACTCTTAATCTTGTGGCCTGGGTCATGGCTAACATGAGTCCACAGGGGAGCCATTTCATTTACCTAGAAAACAAGCAAACAGAAAATAGACAAAAGAGAAAGCCCATCAGGTTTATAATGCTTAAGCTACACATCTCGATCAACAGTTTTTGCCAATCGTTTCTATGTAGCTGTGAACAAAATCTGCCAGATTGGTAGTCATTTTAAATCTTGGAAATAAATATGGGATGTACTGCCTCTGGAATACATATAAAACAACACCAGGGCAGGGTGAGGTAATCTTTTTTTTTTTAGTTTTAAAGCCTTTTTGAGAGATATTTTCTTCGAAGCATGCATGTAGCATACACATGCTAGTTTATAAGTTTCATGAAAAAGAATAGTTTTAGGAAAATACAGCATGGCAAATTCTTTAATTACCTGTGTTCGTTGATAACATTTTGCCACATTTCATTTTCATCCGAGTATTAAATGTGAATGTGCAATTGTCTCATATGCCAGTCTTAAAATCTTAATCTTAATATTAAAAGTTAACTTCGCCAACATTGTCTTCTGAGTTTCTTTATTATGTAACTGGTATCCACCTATATTTAGTTTGTTCCTGAAACAAACAAACAAAAAAATAACACAGAACTGCTAATTAGGCACTTAAATGAAATGTAGAACTAGTTATCCCCTAATTTAGCTTGCTCACAGAAACTCCTTGTGAAGCAAACGGCAAAAAAATTATTGAACAATTTTCTTTCCCTGGCAAGGAGTTGCATATAGGATGCTGTCTGACAGCCTGGTGGTGAAGAGAAGATAAAATAACTGATACAGTAAGCTGAGAGTGAAGGAAACAGATGTCTAAAATACTCATATAAGCCCATTTTCTTAGGTTAAAAACAAGAAAATGTCATGACCAAGGATGGTTGAATAACTTAATTTTTTTGGCCAGCACTGGTACTGCGGTGGTGGTGCTGCGGTAGCATTGTCGCCTCACAGTAAGACGTTGTCCTGTTCAATTCTCAGCTAGAGTGTCTTCTGTGTGGAGACATGCGTGAATGGGCATACCTTCGTTGAAGATTGTGCGTCAGGGCCGGCAACACGGCAAGTAAAAATCTACTGCCAATCATTAGCGGACCGGAGTTCCGCTGTGGCAACCCCTAACCGGGAAAAGCTGAAAGACACAACTTAATATTCACATTCATTCCATGATTCCTTGGGTCACGGCCTGGAGAGGTATATGGCAAGGAAGCAAATCAGTGGCATAGAAGCCTAGATGGATGCTATAGTGTAAAATACAAAAAAGTAAGTAACCAATATCGCCAAACAGGGTGGGCATTACCAGGAAATAACTCACTACTCAGAGATGTTGTGAGGCTCAAATTGTCTATCAGAGAGCCTCCCCACCCCTAGAAGGTCTGATATTCCATTGCAGTTCCAATTCTGGAGGGCATTATTGCACTTGGAATATGGGCTGTGCTAAGATGTTTTAATTTTGTTTTATTACTAGTAAATGATATTTTTTTTATTTTCATGTAAAATATTTTCTCTGCCAAATGTATGGAAGTTGGTGTTAAATCTGTAATTGTTATTGAAGGAAGTATTTTACATTCACAATATAACAGTCATTTAACTATTGAACAGAGAATTCCTATACTGTTCTCAACACAGAGACTCTCTATCACACACACAATATGTCAGTAGTGAGTCTTCTGATTAAACCAAATGGAAGCTACAGACTTTTACCTTCTGTGTGACTTGAATAAGTGCTTTTGGTCATGGTGGATGGATTTCCTGCAGTAAGTAGACAATCTTGTTTTTTTACTGGGCTCTCCATGTATATTTAAATTGCCCTTTGGAATGTCAACAGTCCAGTGAAGGATTTATTCCTGTCCAAGCACATATCATAAAAAAGGCAGAGCTACTAATAATATAGCCATGTCAGTGATCTGACTAGACTGGTTTTAGTTCAGAAAGAGGGTTTGTGATGATAAACAGAATAAAACTGCTAGAGTGTTTGTATATATTGTGTGAATGTACCCTAGCTACTGCTATTCTAAGACTAATGCATAATGTTGCCCTTTTAAGATTATACAAACTCATAATGCCTTGCAGTTTCTGAGGTGCAGTTAGTTGGTGTGAAATGCTTGAAGTGTTAACATCATTCCTGCTGTGTTGTGCTGCCATGTTATTCTGAACAAACGTTACTTGTCTGACTAATCTGATGGCGTATCCTGACATTTCTACTGTGACCAATGTGTATTACTAGGTAACTACAGTAATTGTGCACTCACTGACCATGTACACTGTGGTGTAACAAGCTGAGTCCATATGTGGCATCCATTAGAGTTACACATTTCTATGTCATCCTTGATGAGAGATGTTTGAAATGCTAGCCACTTGCTATTCCAAATAATCCTTAAAATAATGGGTTATTTTTGTATTTTATTTATTCATATGTCATAAGCAGGAATCATCACCTGGGATGTCTCATTTTCAGTGGAGTTCTATGTAGAAGTAAATCTTCAAATATATAAAATAATGAACAGTGTTACATGCAGCAACATTCATACAAGTCATATTACAATCTTAGAAAAAAGCAGAGAATTACAGGTGAAATGCATTGTTGTACAGTTATATGGAAGATAAAGAAGATTTGTATTATGTAAAGTTTTGTATGGTTAAATAAAGGGGAAAACAGCAAATGGAATCATCAAACTGTTAGTTACAACTTTACTGTTTTAGAAAATATGCAAGGCATTGGTAAATTAAATTAGTTAGATTAGGACAGGCTGGTTAGTGGCATCTTGTTGTGAGGCAGTGCAGGGGAGGTGTGAGCTGTCATAATAAGAAAAACAAGATAATACTGAATAATATTGTCATGTGTCACCACTGCTAAAAATCTGCTATCTGTGTAAGTGACCTTTTGACTTTTCCTTGAAGGGCTTCCTTTCAGCACTGCATCTTATGTTTTTGTGGTTGTTTGTTGCACAGCTTACCGATGAATAAGAAAATTAGAGTTGCCTAATTTTTGGATTATGGTTTATTCACCAGGAGTCCACCAGTTCTCTGAGCTCATGGGAGAGGTGCCTCCATTAAAAGGTGCCAGAAAGGTATGTGCATTTAGGCAAGTGTAAGAGTATGTGATCAAAGTATAGCTAACGATGGCTAGATGGTAGTGAAATTCTTACCGGTAAAACATTCTGTGAGACAAACAATGCAGGCTGTTACCCTGGCAACCAAAAGCTAGTTTTGTGATTTTGATGTAAGTTTACTCATTTTGAAGACTAGCTGAGATTTCAATTAGGTAATGGAATGAGTACATAAGTGAAGACAGGAGACAGAAGTCGGCTCTGAAAATCCTAGCGGAGTCATATAGAAATGTTTTGGCTTTGTAAAGTGTATCCAGTTTTTATGTCACTTTTAATTAAAACGCTATTTTAGTTTTGGCCTTTGACAAAACTGCAGTGGTTAATGTGTTTGTTATGATTAAATTTAGTTGTTGTAGCACCTGTTACTATACAATTAGAAATAGAATGTCAGCTGATTAACACCAGTTCAGAATATAGACAACCTTGCCTGGGTGGGTCTTGTCTGGTGTTTCAAGTGTTGCAAGATATGCAGTCGTGCCATTCTAGTGGATGATTGGATTGTTCTTAAAACAGGTTGTCATCTCTAAGATACTACATGGAGCAGACGCGATTTCCTGATGTAGGCGCTGAACAAACCATCTTGTAGTTCTTATTTTTTCCTATACCAGTTGACAGCAAGCAGTTTTGGTGCACAGGACTGAAAGATTATTACACTACTCTTTCATGGTGGTGTAAAGCTCAGGTTTCAACAGCTTACACTTCAGTTATCTGTGAAATATGAAATAACTGGAAGGGAAACGTCTGGGAAGCACAGGACACTATTTATTGAAAGTATTAAGTGCTTTCGTCCGAAGTGTATCAGGACTTCATTAGAATAGCAAATACATCCCCCACACCCTTTTTATGCATTACATAAAGAATCACATGTTCCACTTAAAATATGGTTTCCTAGGAAACAATTGCAAACATTACAATTAATAAATTAGTTTTTAAAACCACTCTTATTTTGCAGCCAAAACAAACCAAATACCTTGATACGCCCTCATTAAAAGTAATGCAACCTTTAAATTGAACCTATAAATGTTGCACAAAATTGTAAAAGGTTATATATCTATATGCATATTATATACACCCATTGATGTTATGATAATTAAATGAACAGATAAATATATAAATAAATAAATAAATAAACATTTCATGGGCATCAAGCATATGTATATATAATTTTATTTATGTATCTACTGAAATAACACACACATTGGATCACAACTGAACAATTACTAATGTAAGCAGATCACATACATAATTGGGCTTTAAGTTTAAGAACACTACTATTGGAAATACTTTCATTTAAACCAGCGGGGTATACAAAAAAGATGTGAGTTTCAAAGTCCTTTTGGAAAGACCTATTTCTGTTTTACCTGTTGTAGGAATGGTCAAGTATGGACATTGCTCCCAATGCCAGCACATTTCTGAAACAGTGAATGTACATATTAAAAATTATGGGGCTATCAAGTTGAACAGAAGATACTATTGCAACAGTAAGGGTATAGTTTATGTGGCCAAGTGTCAATGCTGTGATTGTTTTTACTTAGGAAAAAACAAAAGAGCCTTCAAAGAAAGGATTTACCAGCATATATATGATATACAGAGGGGATCAGAAATCAATGTCTTGGCCAGACATGTAAATAACTTTCCTTCGCACAATTATAAATTTGTAGCAATAGACAAGGTTGACTTAAAACAGAGGGGTGGACCTTTAGACCTGTATTTAGAATGCAAGGAATTGAGGTGGCAGTTGAGACTAGACACCACAAACCCTGTTGGTTTAAATGAAATGTCTCTCCATTTTGTCAGACTTTGTCCAGATTTCTTGCACTAACAGATTGAGAGCTGTACTTTTTGTTGAGTAAGCATTTGTGTAGCCTGGTACGTTACATTTCCTACAAATGGTATTCCTAGGGTCTGACAGTTGGTAAAATTTTAGTATCCTGTTTGTTACATATTCATATCACACATTTTGGATGTCTTAGATTTCATATTGACAAATGTCTGCATAAAACTGGCTACTTGGGATTTATGACATTTACTTTCCTTTCTGAGATGTATATAGATTTATGCACCTCTATCAAATCTATATTTGCAAGAAGAAATGCTTAAACCGAATGTCTAAAATGACAGAGGGCTTTATTAATTTGTATCACTGGACCACCGAAACTGACCCAGTAGCATGGCCACAGACATTTGCATTTTTTTTAAGAATTCTGAGTCTCTCTATGTCAGCAGTTCAAATTATACCTGGAGTATATTGCAACATAGAAACCTGACTTTAGTGGACAATACAGACACTTGATTGACTTAGTCTGCTAACTTCATTGTCTTAATGCATAAAAGAACTGAGATCTTCTGCAAGAGTTTTTACTTGCCTTCTTCTCTATTTCTATATGTGCTAAGCTTGTCAATTTGAATGGCTTCTGCTGCAAATCTGGCATAACTTTGGTTGTGTTTCTCAAAGCTCAATTTATTGAAACTATCCTCATGCTAGTGGTATTCTTATATTTTGAGAAAACAACAGCGGGGATTCAGTAATCCTCCATGTAAGACTAAATAAGTCTTACACGGAAATGGCAGTGTAACAGGAAGACGTCAGCGCGCCATGCATATTCATGAGGGCGCGCTGACTCAACTGGAAGGGTAACACGGAGCATGTAAGAGTGCAGGGGGCGTGTCGGACTGCCGAGCAGTCCAAATATCCACGCCCCTGCAACCATATAAATGTGAAAATGACAAGTGCAATGAGCGAGTCCGCTGAAATGTACACATAGCAAACACTACACATCGCCACATACTAAACTCCTTTGTAATTGTAAAATGTAAACCTAATAAATCCCCACATACTAACCCCTTTGTAATTGTAAAATGTAAACTATTTTTTTTTATAATTCCTGATATAGCTGCACGTATTTGCGTGTGTTTGCACAGGTGTGCCCATTGCTTAGCTACAGTTAGCAATTTTGACATCGAAGAGCATAATAAGAAATGTTTATGCAAATTAAGCCAAATAGCAATAGTGTAGTGGTAGAGCCTTCGCACAAAGAGGAGGCATTCCTGGTTCTAGGCCCACCACTCCCCTTTCTATTTTATGTTTTAAATTAGTATATAAAATAATTCCTGACATATATGAATGAAATTTTAGTAAAAAGCATTAAAATGGCCTATGTATTAGTGAACAAAATGTATACATATAAATAAAAGAAGGTGAGCAGCGATAAGGATATTGATATATAATTGCCCATAGCTAAGCAGCATTGCACCCAGCGCAATATAGTCGCCCATAACTAAGCAGCACTTTAACTAGCACAATATAGATGCCCATAGCTAAGCAGTGCTTTAACTAGCGCAATATAGTTGCCCATAGCTAAACAGCGCTTTACCTAGTGCAATATGTTTGTGTGGAGCTGTGCACCGCGCTTACCAGTGCACCGTTGGGCAACATCGGGCAACGGGGAGCAACGTAGAGCAAAGTTGAGCAAAGTCGCCTAAACACAGCCACACCCCCTAGCCTGTCTGGACAGTAGTAAAATAAAAAGCAATGACAAGGCTCAAACCCGGGACACTATGCACCATAATCAAAGTACTGAACCACTAAGCCATGACAGCATAGCATAAATATGCACAGTCAACATACATATAGTTATGAATGGAAGTTTAACCATTGCAAAGCAGGTTTGCTGTCAGCTCAGAAATTTCAAAAATGGCCAATCACAAATAAGTGAAGGAAATGAGGCATATTTAAGCTCGATAGGCAGGAATACTCTCCATAACTGGTTGTAGCTCCCATCTGCAGTCAGAATGGCCGGTGCTGGAGAGGGTAGTCACTTTTGAGCGCAACGGTGGGGCATCGAGGAGTCAAAATACAAGGTTTGGCTCCTTGTCCACCATCATGAGTGAAGACTCCTGCAGGGCCAGTTCCAAGGGACAGAGTACAAGGTGGAGGCTTGGAACCGGTTAGCTCATGATCTCACCAGTGCCACAGGCGTCCCTCAGACTGGTGAGCAGGTCCGTCACCACTATGCAGACCTGAAGAGACGGAAGCAGGATCAACTGAACCGATGGATACAGGAGGCCCGTGACATGCAAGATGCCCCACTACTGAGTAGGTAGCCATGGAATGAAGTATGTAAGAAACGCTATTGTAGTCAATATAATGGATAGGGATGTCTCAATATCCCTTCATTTACTTCACAGCTGCAGGTGTCCGTGCTGTGAATCGGCAAGCCTATGCAGATAGGCTGCTAAGGCTGCGCCACCAGGCAGGTTAGTAATTATTCTGCATGTATTATCATATAAAATAAGTGAGAGAGCCTGAAAAAGCAGTGTTGTAACCCATTAATAAAGGTATAATAAGTCTTGAATAAAGTCTCTGCATGTATTGTAACATAAAATAAGTGAGAGAGCATGAAAAACTGTTGTAGCCCATTAATAAAGGTATAATAAGTCTGGAATAAAAGTATTCTGCATGCATGAAAATATGAAATGAATGAGAGAGCCACTACAAAAGTGTGTAATGTAATTAATAAAGGTAAAATTCCTGGACTGTGTCTGTGTCACTTTCTTTGATATGTTGTTGTACCCTTGCATTATGGAAATAGTACAGTTGTATTAAGTGCTGTCAATCCACACCTGTGTAGGTCCATATAAAGTGTATGAAGGGAATGCCAGTAGCTCCTAATCATATATACAGTCCTCAACTGTTGGTTCATGGCTAGCATGTATAGGTTCATCTGGCACATGAGTAGCTTGTGAATGTGTTCCCCACAAATGTCAGTGTGCTGCTAGAAGTGTAGGGGTCTGTTTAAATTTATCTGATAATGTCACCTGACGAAAGCCAGAAATGTAGATAGATACATGAATCTAAATGAAATATGTAAATACGTAGTAGTAACATCTGCATCTTGAACAGTTAGTATGTCAGATACAGGTCAGGTATATAAACAACTATCAAGACCCATTACACAATTTAATGGACACTGCCTAGTGTAATAATACATGTAGGGGATATATACCTGCAGTCATTAGGAATGTAGAGTAAAGTTAAAAGTATATATAAGTTGTTAATGGAGTGATCTTTTTGCACCCTACTTTATGGTCATAAATAATGCCATTCCACACCTAAATGGGTATGTGTAATCTGAAAAACTTTGTTGGGACATATGTCCTATTGGTTTATAAATATCTGCATGTACTTTGATGCATGTGCCCTGTTCACATACCACAATCTTGGTGGCCTGTTGCCACCAATCAACCCTGCATGCTGTTGGAATGTCCACTGTTGT